>NC_034413.1:43840000-43902279 GCF_002078875.1 Numida meleagris | reverse complement strand
GGGGGGGGGGGAAGAGGGAGGTACTGAGATGTTGCAGGGAGGCAAGGGTGCAAAGGGTTTTGTTTGTGCTGGTTTACAAGCAGCATGCTTATGGGAAAGGGAACAAAGTTTATTCTGGTTTGCATATTGCTCACTAAATGATTAATCGAGGTCACATTTAATTATAGAATCAGCTCCACCTCCGTCTGGCTGGAGGCGCTGTGTGCTGTGGTTGGGCTGTGCACAGTTGTGTGTCTCGCTATGTTGTCTTGCCAGCTGAGGAAAAGTGAGTTCCCAGACACATCCAAGTGCTCAGTTCAGTAAGATGCTTTAATGCCATGAGAGCAAGGAAGAGGTCACAGGAGTGAAGAATAGTTATATCAAACAAACATAGAAATAGACTGCCCTAGACCTATCTGCCTCCAGCTCTTCTCAAAATGAGAATTTGTCTAAATGAGTCCTGAGAAGTCCTTGTTAGTGAGTCAGGATACCTCGAGTCAAGACAAAATAGTTAACAGATGTCACAGTTACTTGACAAAATACTAACGGGTTTAGGAAGCTGGGCGCTTCATCAGCTGCTCTGACAGTAATTAAAATGCTGCATGAGGCAGCCCATGCAATGCTTCATCTCATCTGGGGCTGTGGAACCTGGGAGTGCAGCACGCTGATGGTCTGCTTTTCTGTATGCTGTCTGTTGGATATATGGAGGATAATGAGAAGTAATGGGGAAAGTTATTTTTGTTAGCTGCTGGTGTATATTTTCAGAAAAACAAATGTGAACCCTCCAGCTAAAACTCTCTGTAAGTATTTGAAGGCTCTGGAGAACTGAGCTGATGAGGCAGCTGTTCATCACTTGCCTGTGTTTAATTCTAGTAATAGTGACACATAAGCTGTGCTTGCTTTCTGTCTTCTCTCCAACTTCAGTGCTCACCAGCTTCTGAACTTGAAGAATGCTTGAGGAACGTATTCATGCTAAAGGAAGAACCCGCTGATTATGCTGTCATGGATTTTAGACATTATTTCAAAAAAAAAAGTTGTACTTTGATAATTAGGAGACTTTGTTATCTGCCCTTCAAGAATGAATACATAAATAAATGTGAAGTCATTCATGTACAGGTACGGATATCATTGGAGATCAGGAGAGTAATCTGTCCAGGTCATTGGACATCCATCATGAACACGTACCTAGCTGCTCAGGTTCCATGTTGTCGCTGTTGGCCGGTGAACAGAACAGCACCTTTACCCTGTGCTGATCAGCAGATGCACATTCTCAGCTCTGACCCCCAACTGCAGCAACAGTGCTCCAACATGCTTCTGATGTATTTTTCCTAATCAGGACATTATATGTGCCCAGGCATCATGCACGTGCTGACAGGTCTTAATGCAATCGGTGTGAAAAATTCCTTAACAGCAAGATACTTCTTACTTTAAAACTACTGCCTTTAAAAACAAAGCCAAATTACGAAATAGCCTAAGTGGAAAAATGGCTACTTTGAGCCAGTTGCTCAGCAGTGACTCGATGCATATTAACCTATGCTGGTTTTATCTGTTTTATTCCCATGTTAGCATCGATTGATCCCATAGTAAGGAATTTGTAGAAAGTAAATCTCATGGGGGGGAAAAAAGAGCTGAAGGATTAAGGCCTTTGTGGAAGGATGTAAGCCAGCTATCTTGTGTGCATCAGCGGTGTGAGAGTTATAGCCTGCTTCAGAGGCAGAATAAATACTGGGTTCTGATACAACAAGCTGAATATAATATGTTGGATGAGAATTGAGACTGAGAGACTTACGTATGTGTCATAGGTCTAAAGAATGCGATGGTATTCTCAGTCAGCTTTCCATGTCAAGTAGCTGATGCTAATTAAACAGGCCAAGTGTTTCCTGTGAAGCCAAGTGTCTGATGCAGGCCTCCGGCAAATGGAAGAAGGGTCAAACTATCTAATAATGTGTAGTATTTTACCTTCTCCTGATTAGAAGAAAATGCTACCCGTAACAGTATTCAAACACTTCTAAAGGAGGTGTTCAGATGCTGATTCAAGATGCTGGCGATGTCTTGGTCACTGGGTTGTGCTGCTGTCCAGCTTGAAGCTGGGGAGTTCCGTGCTTGTCTATCTGTTTTGTTATATTAGGATAAACATACGTGAAAGGGACATATTTTGTTGTGACCTTTCTTATTCACTGTTTCTTCATAGCAGTTAGCGCTGAGGTTTATGGTTAGTCTAGGAAATAGTAATTTGGTTTAGGGTGCCAGTGGGCATAAGATGAGAGAATCACTTGAAACAACTTATTTTGGTACCGGGTAATGCAGAAATGGGCAGATCTTACTCTTAGTTGAATTCCAGTATGTTTGAGGTTGGTGGATGAGGGAGGATGGAGCAGGCTTGGAGCTTTGGGCTTGGCATCCCCTGGGGAATGCTGTGTGGCTGATCTGGCATGAGCTGGGGAGGAAGCATGGTAAACGATCCCATTGAAATGACATGGTTTGTTTTCCTATTTCAAAAAACTGCTGCAATACACAAGGCCATAGTGCAATGAGGCGCGTCAGGCAGCTGTGGTAAAAGATACTGTTTTAGTTCTTTTTCTGTCAGAGGTGTGGCAAGAGTAGAATTCCAGTGTGAATTTTTCTTAAGGACATAAGGGATTAATATGTCTTAAAATAGACACCACCAACTTAGAAGTGGGTTTTTCAGATGTGATTATGATGAATATTGTGGGGAAAAGAATGGGAATAATGGTATTTAGGATAACTTGTTTACAAGATTGTTACATTCCTCAAAGCCTGGAGAGCTGTTGTGGTTTTATGTGCTCAAGTAGCCAGGCATGCTTCCATTTTGCAGGGTTATTTTTAATTCTGATGATCACATGGCACCACAGACCTCTCTGTTAGTTGCTGAGGTGGGCAGTGAGCCCCTAGGCTGGCTGGCAGCTGCCCTGGGGGGGGGGGGAAGGGGGTCACTGTCTGTGGGGAAGGGCAGCTGGAACCGGGGCACCTCCTGTTTCTAGCACATGCTTATCACTAGGGGACAGGTAGCTTTGCAATTTGTCCCCACCTGTGGTAGCGTGGCGGAGCAGCTCCACAACCACAGCGCTCCCTCCCTCTGATGCCAGTGATGTCAATGGAATAAGTGTGGCATATTTCTTCTCCTGTATGCCTGATTATTTATTTATGCATTCCACCTCATTATTGCATAATAGTAGACTTGAAACAATGTGATAATTATTTCATTTCTTGAGTGGTTAAAATTAACTGTGTTCATTGCATATTTATCCAGTATAAAAGATACAAAATGTTCAGTAATTGTCCACAAATTCATTATCTGCATAATGTTCTGTTTCTAAATGTGTATTGCATGACCATTAATCTGTGCCAGCAGCAAGCACACGACAATATCTGATGTAACTACTTTTTCTTGTGCATGCCAGAGAGAACATCTCAGCTAATTGTGTCTTGTTGACAAAAGAGCTGTTTGGATCGGGGTCCCTGTTTGTGCGTGCACACTTGTTATATGTGCAAGCATACTTGTGATTTCAGACTATCCTGAAACAAACTGATAGCTCTTACTGATGATATGCTCTTGTTAGCTTGGTACTGAGGTCTTGCTCACAGTTTGTATGGGCCACATTCATGAGTGTTAGGATAAACAATATGTTATCTTTTTAAGCAGGATAGAAACAAACAAACCCATAACACTGTACTTTCTTATTTGTTTTACCAGCCTCCACTGGTCCAAGCTATTTTCAGCGGTGATCCGGAGGAGATACGGATGTTGATCTACAAAACTGAGGATGTCAATGCCTTGGTATGTGACTTGTGATATGTTTGTGCTGGGATACGTAAGTGCCATGCCTGTGAAGTTTCTTAGTGACAATACTAATCACATCCTTAGCAATTAGCATGTAACAGAATGGAAAATATTTTAAAGTTAGAGATTCAGGGCTTTAGTAGAATCCTCACTATTTGTCTGACATATAATTATCTTCAGCAGGTGATGTTAAATTTTCTAAATGTATGGTAATGATTCCAAATGTGCAGGTCACCCAAGGACATTGTTTTCTTGCATATTGAGAAAATGAATGAAAACAGCTGAAAGCTGCATGTTTTTATTCTCTGTAGAGTTCCCTTTTTTGGGGAGTCTTTACAAATCAGGAGCTTTTATTCAGCATCTGACTGTACTTGAAACAAAGCTTCACTGATGGTCTCGGCAGTGAGAGTAAGGAAGCAGCATCTTGGCCACTGTTTGCCCACAGAGGAATTGCTGTTCCTCAGATTGGCTTATTCTAGATAGAACAGTGGTAAGCAGCTGCAAACAAGCAGTAGTTAAGTGTTTTAACAGTGAAAAAACTCTCCACTTGAACTTCATCTTTTTGCAGGTTTTCTTTTTCTTCCTTAGGCTTTTTAAAATTTGATTTTAGCTTAAATCTGTACTGCTAGAAATGAATCCTGTCAGTCTAGACTACAGTCTGTGGCTTCTCAAAATAGTGAGAATATCAAGCAGAACCAGAGTGTTGTTTTCCAGGTGTTTCCTAGACTTTGGAATCAACCTTTGTTTTCTTCTGTCCTTCTCTGGCGTAGAGCCGCTAGATTATTCAGAGCTAATTCCAGCACTTTAGCCTGGTGTAGCCATAGCACTGCAGCTTTTACAGACAGGCAGGGTCCTGACATCTGGATCAGAGACGCAGAAAGGAACAGGAGAGGTGAGCGTATTCAGTTCTCTGTCAAGTGGATGGAAAGATTTGCTGCTGTTTTTAATGGGGAATCTGAGCAGAGGAGGAAGACCTTGACGTGAGGCTTTCCTTGTGATTCATTGCCTGCTTGTTTTCTTGAAATACCTTCTCAAAAGTGCTTGTTTAAAGCATCTTCTACCTTGCGCTTCCTCCATGTTTGTTTTCCCTGATCGTCTTAAAATTATATAAAACAAAAATTATAATAATGAAAAGTCTAGATGAACATGATAGTCCTACATTTTCCCCTGTATTTTGTGTTAGCTTTTCAAAAAGTGTTTTCTGTACAAGGTTATTGTAGGCTTCTCAAATGTTTTTATATCCTTTGGCTGAAAGTGTGCTAGTGATGGTTGCTACGGAGATGCTCTCATCTGTCAGGTGCAATGTTAAATGCTGAATATGTATTTTATAGACGAGCGCCATAGTACTTCATGGAAAGAGTCAATTGAATGTTTAAGTTAATAACAGTCGACCCAAGAATGTTCTGACTGAGCAGCTGTTTTGTCCTTTGTAGTAATTAGAAAAATACTGGTCAGCACAAAGTCTGAAGATTGCGTTTTGAATAGTCTTTGCAGAAAAGTGTTAAATGCCTAAACTGTCACTAAAGAAAGATCAAAAGACAGCATGTTTTGCCCCTGTGCTGCCAACTGGCTATTTGTGACACGTGCTTACGTTTCTATTTTAAGGGTGTTTTTAATTACTTCCATGCTAGTTTCTGTAGTGCTTGGGTGCTCACATGAGAGGAAACTGACACTGTTTGGCAGCGATTTGTCCTTTGTTGATCATTTTGCTTTGCTGTGTTAGTACTGAAATAATTCAAATGCAAGTAGAAGAGGGTAATAAAACTCTCTTTTTGCACAAGCTTTGGGGATTTCTAACGTTTTATAGATTATATTTTAAAATTTTCAAGGAAGGCAGAAGAAAAAGCCCACAGAGAAACTATGCAAAATGAGTGAAATATATGCATGTTTCTTGAGAAAATTTACCTTAGAGGAAAGAATTCAGAGCAAATCAGTTTAAAAGGTTACTTTTTTTTTTCCTCTGGTCAAACAAAATCTTCCCAAGCCAGGAAGCGCGTGTTTATGAAGACAGCTGCTTTCTGGGTGCTGCTATAATTCTGGCTTCTGTTTTGCTACAAAGTGCGAGTTGCAGCTGTGTGGCTCAGAAGCATGTTTTCAGGTCATTCAGCAGCCACTTTGACCTCCTCATTTCCATGCTGTGCTTGGGGGGGACGTGGTGCTGCTGTGCATTGTGGGGGCACGGGCAGTGGCTGGTGGTGAGCAGTGCTGTGATGTGGAGGACTGAAGATGCTGCTTCCCAGGTAAGCCTGGGCTGCCCTTGGGTAGTGTTCAGCAGCCTGCTCTCCCAGGTTGTATGGGGCATGGGCTAGCACCATGCAGACCACTGGGTTAGTTTCAGGCGGGAAAATTGAAGAGGGAACTTATCACTACTTACAAATATCTCATGGGTGGGAGTCGACTGGATGGGGTCAGGCTTTTTTCGGTGGTGCCCAGTGATAGAACGAGGGGCAATGGGTGCAAACTGGAACACAGGAAGTTCTGTGTGAACATGAGGGTGACAGAGTGCTGGAACAGGCTGCCCAGAGAGATTATGGAGTCTCTCTGGAGGTAGTGAAAACCCACTTGGATGCTTTCTTGTGCAAGCTACTTGAGGGAACCTACTTTAGCAGGAGGTTGGATTAGACAACCTGCAGAGGACCCTCCAGTCCAACCCTCACAATTCTGTGATTCTGTGAATTTGGCTCTTCGTTCAAGCAGAGCTGCAGAGCCAGCAGATCTAGTAGGGCTGCAGTGACTCCTGATGGGCCAGGCTGGGACCATGGTGAGGTATAAAGACCCAGGGCATTGCCTGCCCACTTCAGCCTGCAGAGCTGGTCTGAGGCGATGGCACCAACAGAGAATGCAAGGTCCTGCACGCTTGTGTGGAAGTTATAAATACTTCTGCAATATTACTAGCATGCTTTTTGAGATGGTGCAAATGTTTGACAGTGCAAGTGTGCACGTTTCAGATTCTGAATGTGAAAGGCTTTGCATGCTTAGGATAGCTAATGTGGAAAACAGCTTGTCATTTAGTTTAGAAGGGACATGTTTGACTTGGGACAAAGAGAAAGCCACGTGATATTTCAGTCATCTTGGGAAGCAGGCCCTTGCCTCTGCTCTCATCCAAGAATTTTTTTTTGGCACTGCGGAGTCTCACAGGAGATAAAGCTATCCTGGAAGTAAGTGACTCTCTTCTGGAAGTGCTTCTGCCATGTTAGAAAGTCTTCTGAAGGAGTGTATTCAGGATCTTTGGAAAGCTTCCGTTTAGTCACAGCAGGACAGTTTCTTATGAGCTAATGGCTGTGCTGTCAGCGGGTTAAATTTTTATAGAACAGTAACGCTTGTCCCGTTTTTTAGGCTGAAAGTCCACCTGTAATTGAAAAGAGAGAGCTGAAGAGGTCTGGTGCCCTCAGCTTTTCCTCTAAAAATAATTTAAGTAACAAAATGCACAAAACTGGTAAAAATCAATTCATCATTGCAAAAATAGTTGAAGAATAAGTCTCAGGATTTAAGATGAAAATTTTGAAGTAACATAGTAAAATCAAAACATAAATATGATCTGAGTGAGCACAAAATCTTTTTAATTTGGCCCTTGAAGGACAACAGCAGCAGTCAGCGAGGTGGTGCATGGCTAAGCCTTCTAGAAGAATGTTCTTCTAGCAAGGTTGCACATTGCATATCTTTGTTAAACCCTAGTTCATCAAATTCAGTTTAAAATAAATTGTATTTGTCGTAACTGCTGTAAAATAATTACTAGCAGTAACAATTGTGGCTGATGTTACAGTAGTAGAAATATTGTTGAGCATCTTATTTTCTCACAGTACTTTCCCATTTAATTAGAGGTGCAGTCTTCCTATTTTTCTCATTGACAAATGCAAATATTGTCATTTTATAAAGTGCGCTGACCTTGCTGTTCTTGTAAGTGAAGAAGAAATAAGTAGACGTAGTGGGAATAATTTGTCCAAGTAGAGTCTGACACAGGAGTAGAAGTGTCCGTATGTATACTGAAACAATCATCCAATGCTACCTCCTGTGATGCACTTTTCCAGTGTATTTTCTCAATCTTTGTACTTGATTTGAATAGTT
Organism: Numida meleagris; assembly: GCF_002078875.1. Taxonomy (NCBI): domain Eukaryota; kingdom Metazoa; phylum Chordata; class Aves; order Galliformes; family Numididae; genus Numida; species Numida meleagris. The sequence continues at coordinate 43,894,433 of NC_034413.1, read as the reverse complement.
TATTCAACCTCCTAGCTGTGGCTGGGCTCTTGGAGGTGGTGGGGGTCCTGGCGCTTCTCTTGGGTCCCAGGCGATGTCATTTCATGAACGCTGTTTCTGTGGCACTGTGCTGAACCATTTCTGCTGGTTTCTCAGGCAGTTTGATGACAAAATGTGAAAGCTGACACTTACCTTCTGTTGCAGTCTCTCTTATATTTTAAAAGTGAATAACTACGTCCCCCAAATCATCTCATCTGAGCAGCTGATATAAAGGTTCAGATCTTTTGCCTAGGCTGTGCTGAGGAGAAACTGCTACCCTGTTTCTTAATGTGTCCGAATATTTCGCATAGGATGGTATGATTCATGTGAGCCTCTGTTCTGTTAACCTTGTATTCTGGGGCTCCGATCCAGTAAAGCACTTAGGACTAATCTGTGTTGCACCTTATCAGTTCCGCTGGGATCCCTTCAACAGTTGAAGCACGTGTTGAGTGCTTTTCTTGTTGAGGCCTCCTGCTCTTGATCACCTATTTGTTCAATTCATAATTTCCTTTATTTGTAGTTGAAAAATAAAGAAGTACAGATAATGTTAAGTCTGCATCATCTCTGAGAACTGGTGTAAGCCCCTAATAGGGTTTTGGTGAGACAGCGTTTGTTTCAGCTTCTCATTTAGCCATTGTTTAGCTTATCTGCCATCTCTTACTGACCTTTCATTCCTTTAAGAGCTATACTTGAAGCAGGCCTGATTATTTGTCTTGGTGCTATTTGTAACTCTGTTATAACTCCTATCCTCCTCCCCTTTCCTTGCCTCATAATGTATGTTCGGGATTGAGGCACCGCCAAACTCTCTTGCTGAAATGACAGATTTTCTTTTTTAATTCCCATCTCTGTAGCCTTCGGTCTTTATATCAGTGACTTATTTGTTCATGCTCCTTTTACTGCCACTGCTACAGAGTGACACCTGTAGCCCAACGCCTGGACTAGGTGCAGTGCTGGAGCTCTGCAGACCTTGCTGGAGGGGTTGGTGGCTCTTGGGAAGACGCATGGTGAGATGGGCAGGCAGGTGCTCCAGTTCCTCTGCATTTCTCTCAGCCTTGAGTGCAATGTAAACAGGAACTCAAGAGCTTTCCTCTGCTGTGTTTCTCAAGGCTCAGCTGCAGGCATCTTGTTGGCACTTCCCACCGAAGCTCAGACTGAAGCTCAGAAGATGCTGCCTGGAGGGCTCTTGTGCTCATTTGTCCACACCGCATGGTTGTTTTTTTTTTTTTTTTTGTCTTCTGGTAGTTCACATGAGGATGAACTTGCTTTTGCCTGGCTGAGGTAAATGGAAAAGGTTTTGGGTTTTGTGCCTAAAACTTGGAGAAATTAATCTTAAACACAATTTCATGATGAAAACTTTTCTTTCTCTGAAGATTTGATTTTCATCTATTATGATAGGATTTTGCATTTATTTAAAAAAAAATAAAAACTGAGATTACTTACAGTTAGATACTATTCCAGTGGTGGAAGCATTCCTTCTGTTGTTCATTTCCAGGTTTCACACCGATTAGTATCCCTTTGGTTTTAAAATGCTACCTCAGAGCAGAGCATATCAGTTCTACTTTTCTGTTTCCTGTCCTCTCCTCCCTGGATTACCAAACTTCTGTCAGGTTTACCGTCTAGTATAAAATATTGTTTATTATCAACAAAGCACTGAATGGCCTTGGTTCCTTGATATAGAAAATTTATTGTTCTTGTATTGTTGTTGTTCAGCTTCAAACTGTTTCAGCTCTGTTGCTAGACTTGGCAGTGTAGCAGGAAGCTGCTGCAAAATTTATCAGTGACAGGTATGACAACTTTTACAATTACTACACTGTACTAGAAGAGATACGTGCATTAAAATTAATAATGTAAAAATAAATAAAACTCATTCTTTTCTTGTACAATTGTTGCATCCATCCTAGTAAACTTAGTGCAGTGGATAGCATTTGGATAGACAATGAGAAGCAGTATTTATGAAAGTTGACAGAAGTTATCTCAATGTATGAACTCGTGCGGCCCATAAAATCTAGTCCACGATGAGTGACAGCATGGCAGAGGTCAATGAGCATGCAGTGCACACTCAGATTAGTCAAGGTGAAGCTCTTGTTGCAGTAACTTGAATGTATAAGTGAATCCAGTTTGTTGTAATTTTGATTTCTGGGCAGATGCTGTTGGATGTAGAGCTCTTATGGAGTGTGGCCTCTGAATCATCCAGTGCTTCTGATTCTGAAAGAGAAAATGGAGACCAGATTAATATCGCTGTAATTTGCCTACTGTATGAGGAGGTGAAGCTCTGTGAGGCATCTTGTCCCCTGACCTGGGACAGCAGAATTTGAGGGCAAATGTACATTCTGTATGTTTGAAAAAAAAAAGACAAAACCAAAACAACATAAAAATATAAGAATTATATATAGCCCATTCTGGACAGCAGTGGCTCTGTGCCTTGCTTGGCTGGAAAACAGTTTTCAGCTTTCACATGACAAATGATTCTGCTGTGCTCATTTGTCCACATTTATAGCATACTTTGAAGATAGTCCAAAATAGCTTGCAGTTAATGACCTCTTGGCAGTGTTAAAGTAGATATTTTACTTGACAGACTCAGAGAGATATTTCAGGGGGAGAGTGTAAATACCAGTCGGATTTCTCTGCTGGTATCATTTGCAGGAGGTGGTGAATTTGTTACCAGTATCAAATGATGGTAGGCCATAATTTACTAAGTTTGATTGATAAGTCTCTTAGAACTTGATGTATTAGTGGTTAAGAAACCAAAATGAAGTACATTTTAGGACTGGGAACAGAGGTAGAATACTATGATAAGTGGGATTAGCTGTTCTTGTGATTTGTTGCCCTTATCATCAGATGTAGCAGTTTCTTTTAAAGGCCCGTGTTCTGGAGTCATCAGAATAAAGCAATAAAAAAGTTTACTTGTAAACACCATGTCTATATCATATGAAATTATAAGAAATCTTGAAAATGTAACTTCTTAATCCTGAAAACGACAGAAATCAAATAAAAAACATCTGTGCTTTGGAAGTTGCATGGAAGATTTTTAGTAATTTTTAGAAGTTTAAAGCTGCAGACCTAATTGGTAATATTTTTCTAATTAGCGTTTAAAGTTCGATCACTGTGTACAAGTCAATTGTTTTAGTCAATGAGAGTAAATGGTGTACAATTACCTTCCAACACTATGGGAACTGCATCTCTTCTATGTGTGGTTCCAGACCATCTTCCAAAGATGCCTCTCTCAATGGTGATGCAATGCTGTTGAAGCAAACTGCATTATGAAGTCTGATGTCCATAAGCATCTGAATTATGTCCTACAGTTTTTAGTAGCAAATCGTTCCAAAAGAGACCAGAGACCCATGTCTCTCATTGCGTCTAGCTGTGTTCTGGCTTTTCAGGATGTGATGCAATGTGCGATATGATGGACGTTTGATTTAAATCTAGATTAGATTAGATTTTTTTTTTAATCTACCTATATAAAAGATATCAGAGTAAAGAAAATTTCTCTGCAAGGTCTGGTGGAACCCAGTGATAAAACATTGAGGATTTTTGCAAGGAAGTGTTTCATTCAGACCTTGAATTTTGTTCTTTCAGTGGTTGAGCTTGCATTTCTAGTCACAAACAGAAATAGCTGTAGAAAAATACATGCTGTTTAAAAACACATTGCTCACTAATGCTTGCAGTCATCAACCATGTTTTGTAACTGTATGGTCTGTGGCTTTTAGGATGCTGAAAAGCGAACTCCTCTTCATGTTGCGTCATTTCTTGGGGATGCAGACATCATTGAGCTTCTTATTTTGTCAGGTAAGACAGCACCCCTCACTGTCACTAACTGCTAAATTAATTTTAAATCTACAAGAAATAATTAATAAAAGACATGAGAGTGAACTTTGGGAGTACAAATTTCTGAATTTCATAGAGCTGGTTGCAGTTGTTTGCAGACTTACAAAATATGTTTAATTTGGGTGGTACAACTATAGAATGTACTGTGACTGAGTGAAATTAATAAACAAAACAAGTAGTTTGTAAAAATGTCTAAAGCTTTCAAACTGATAATATTTGTGGATTCAAATACGTGCTAAAGTAAATACATGTTTGAAATGTGGACTCTAGTCCTGGAGCATAAGCCAAGAATTTCTGTTAAGCAAAAGTGATTATAGAATAATAACAAAGTTATAAATGAGTTTGAATAAATTGTAATTGGTATTTAGATTAGAAAAGGAGTCAGGAAGTTGATTTGGAGAATAGAAACGCTGCAGTAAAACGTATCTAAGCAACAACTTGCAATTCTGTGATAGAACAACAGTTATCCTTTGAAACTGCTTGATACTTGATTTTCTGAAATACATGCTTTTTGTCTGTAGTCCCTGAAAAAAAGAGAAACTGGTCAAAAAAAGAAATTGAGTAGACAATTAAATGTTATTAGTATAGAAAAAGTATGCATGTATGTATATATATGTGTGTATTCAATATATGACATATATATGCATGCACAATATTTTTAATATTTGTACATTGTCTTAAAATTCTCTAGTCAAAACCAAAGTATATTAAACATTTTCTGTAAATGCTCACATTCACATAAATATATTTGGTTAATGGTTTAAATGCTTTCTTGTTGGATTGCCAAAAGGCTCATCTTGTATGTTGTTATGTCACAGAGTCATAGAATGGCTTAAGTTGTAGGAGACTTGAAAGATCATCTAGTTCCAACTCCCCTGTCATGCGCAGAGTTGCCAACCACTGCAATCAGGCTGCCCAGGATCACAACCAACCTGGCCTTGAATGCCTCCAGAGATGGGACATTCACAACCTCCCTGGGCAGCCTGCTCTAGCACCTCACCACCCTCTGCATAAAGAATATCTTTCTAACACCCAACCTCAATCTGCCCTTTTTTTAGTTTAAAGCCGTTCCCCTTTGTCCTGTCACTATCAGACTATGTAAAAAGTCGATCCCCCTCCTGCTTGTAAGCTCCCTGCGAGTCCTGGAAGGCTGCAGTGAAGTCCTCCTGGGGAGCCTTCTCTTCTCCAAGCTAAACAAGTCCAGCTCCCTCAACCTTTCTTCACAGGAGAGGCGCTCCAGCCCTTTGATCATCTTTGTGGCCCTCCTCTGGAGGCCAGCTCCAACAACTCTGCATCCTTCCTGTACTGGGTACAGGACTCTAGATGGGGTTACACAAGGGCAGAGTAGTGGGGAACAATCCCCTCCCTCTCCATGCTGGCCATTCCTCTGCTGATGCGGCCCAAGATACTGTTGGCCTTCCAGACTGCAAGAGCACACAGCTGGCTTATGTCCAGCTTTTCATCCATCAGGAACCCAAAGTCCAAATCATGAACAAAATAAACTGTTTGAATGCATGGGGCCTGATTAGCAATTTGGTGATAGGTGCTTAAAATACCTCATTCTTATTTATTTATTTATATACTTAACTAGTGTGTGTGTGTGAGATAAAGACTAAAGTACCATCTTAACATTGAACTATAACTCTAGAACTCCCCTATTTTAATCTCTCATGCTGACACTGCTGATTTAACTTGCTCAAGATTTTTCTTCCCAGTTTTCAGTAGGAATATAATGCCAGCCTTCCTTTCCATAAGCACTGTGAAAAATAATGATAAATGTTTCCAAACTCTTTTAGTGATGAAAAGACATGATCAGAATATGTCAGAAGAAAGCATAAAGCAGATGTCTCTCAAGAAATACATGTAATTCATGGTAAACTCCTGGATATGCTTGCAAATTTCAAAGACAGTGTTTTTCTAAACTGGAGAATTGTAAAAGGTAAAGCTTAGGGTGATTTAAGAGTGTGGGATGGAAAGGAACCTTAAGGTACAAATTTCCAGTCCCTGGCAGGCTATCTTACTGTATGATTATTGCTATATGATGCTATATTTTTTGATCTTACAAATTATTAGAATGCGTTTTCAAATGACTTGCATATTTTTTTAATGAAATTATTTAAGAAAGATCAGTCCTATAATTGCTAAACACTACCTGATTTCCTTGAACTTGAAAATAATTCTGTCTAGAAGGAGTTTCTGAAGGTTACTTGATCCAACTTGCAAAAGAGCTTTTGTAGCCCAGAACAAATAGTTCTGTGAGCCAAGAAATTGAAGAAAACCAGCTTTCTGTGTGCTTTTATGTTGTCTAGCAAGGTAGAAGTGCCAAATGAAGCTTCTCCCACAGCTGAGTTACTCAAAGCCTTTGACCTTTCTAGATGCTCTGATATCTTGCATGGATTGCAGTAATGCTTCAGTCTTCTCTCTAAGGTGATTATGGTACATGTAGTAGTTCACAGTAGCCATGTGTATGTCCAAGGCCCTAATACCAAAAGGACCAAGCCTTTTTGCTTGGCAGTAGCGTCATTGGCCGTGCAGCTGTCAGTGTGGCAGTGCCCTGTGCCTGCAGACTCTGCTGCTTCATGGTCTTCAGCTTTATTGCTTGCTTCACCTCCTCTCTCTACCTGTATTGCTTTTCATTTTATGTAGACCTTGTCTCCTTGTTGAATAAACCAAGGGATGGAAGAACAGATATTCTAAATGTTTCTTTGAACAGAGCCAGCCTAACCTTCAGTTGGTGAAGGAAGAAAGAAGAGAATTCGTTTGCTGTAGCAGTGTTTTCTCTGTATGTTTTTGAGGATGTTTTGAGTAGTCTAACTGTTTAATGAGGGTAACTAGTTTGACATCCATCATAAATCAGATTTTTCTGCTCTAACCTTCATGGCAGCAAAGTGATTTAAATGAACATTCCTCTGCTGGCAGGTTGTGCTTGGATGGTTTTTCACTATGTCAGATGCAAACAGTCTTTTCTTTACTAGGAGACAAAAATTAAACTTAATTTGTGTATGCATTCTTGCAATGTGTATTGTTTGTAACATGCTATTGTTCCACTGTTTTGTGTAATTTTTTCAAGTTTTGCAAGTGACATCACAGGCAGTATCTGCATAAAGAGAATGGTGAATCAGTTCTGCTGATTCCTCCTGTGAATCCCAATAGCATCACAGCATGTCCTGATGAAGGCAGGGTACATTCTGCTTCTTGTTTTCCATTGTGTTCCTAATGAGAGTAAGAAAGAAACTTGTGTTCTTCTGGGACAGTTTGCTCCAGTGCCTCACTGCCAAAATGTCATCCACAGGCTGTAGGGTTTGTCTGGTCAACAACATAAAAAGTAGCTGATAAATCTTGCTTACTAGCTCAGCATGAGTCAAAATTAAATCTTATGTTGTGTATTCTATCTATTCCTTGCACTTTAATCTCATTACTCACATTACTCGCATATCAGTACGTATATCCAAGAGCAGGTTTGGAGGAGCAGGTTTGTAAGTTGTTACAAACACCTTTTCGTTACTGGAATCTGTGAACTAGGCTCAGAAGAGAACAGCAGCATCTTCCTTTTGCTTCACTTCTTCATTCCGAAATCGTAATATATAGAAGTGTTTCATAATAAAGTCAAGTCATATAAGCAGAAAAGCTTTGTTATCTGACTTAAAATGAGAGGGTGTTTTCACTGAGTGAAAGCTCAAAAATGCTTGCTGTTGGAATCAAACAAAAATATTCTCAGCCTGAGTATAAGCTAGGAGGACTAGCAACCCATTGCATTTTGTACAGAGCTCAGTAAGGAGGTGAAATAAATATGCGCATTCGAAGATTTGTGGCCCATGAACTGGTGACAGCGCAAATAATTGTAGTATCTAATGAATTAAGCTTCTACCCAGATGCTTGGAGTCATATTAGAAATGACTTTTTAGCCACTGAAATGGAATGTGTTTGGAACTGATAGAGGAGACGCAATGCCAGGTCCTTCAACGATGATAAATCATCCCAGTCCATTAAATGTCAGGGCTAGGTGGATTTACACCAGCTCAAAGATCTGATCCATAGTCATATGGTTCAAACTGGAGAAATGTGCTATGTGGTTTTGTTTTTCCAGGCTATATGAAAGCTGGCTGTATAGAGATCTGAGCACTTCTCCTTCACCTCCTCTCTGTCAAGGAGAAGGACCGTGGTAGCTGTCCCATGTAAATGAAGTTCTATACGATGGCATGTTCATGGATGTGTCGGAAGAATTGTCTGGATAAATCCAAGCTCCATGGTCACATGTGCCTATATCTATCCCTTCCTGGGCTTAATCATTCTGCTGAGGGCAGAATGAGTGAGCTCAGTTCCTTATTCTTTGTTCTCCCTTCCCACGGGAGCTGGTGATCTGGGCAGTATTACCATATCTTACTCTTTCAGAAGGCTTTATGCTTCTTGGCAAGGAGATTATGCACTGGGGGCTGTGTGTGCACTATTGACATCCATTCTTTCTAAGTTGTGCATAGATGAGGAAAAGGACAAACCTCAGCATGCATTGGAAAGGTTCCTGGTAAGCCCTGGCATGCAGATTTGACAACAAGACTGTCACGTGCATGGCAGGTTCTGGGCCATCCCTGTCATGTAGGCAGCAGGGAATGGCACTGCCTAACTGGAATTCACATGCAGGTTTTTCTTTTTTATGGCAGGCTAAGGAGTAGGAGGCTTGGAATGGCAGCTTCTCTCTGTCTTTCCCATGGCTTTCAGACTCCAGTCCTTGGGGATTAAGAGTGTCCCCTTCTGAAGAAAGTCTAGAGGATGTCCCTGGACTGTCTCATCTCTCATGATGGACCCAAGACCTGTGTGCTTTTACCTTGCTACTTACTCCTCCTGTCCTCTGACCACAGTGGCATCTCTAGGCCAATTCCCTAATTAGCAAGTGACTGGGACTTAACTCTGAAATTCCAGTGAATCTCCTGTTTCTGTCATATAGCTGTTCCCAGGCTTTTAGGTACATTTATTGACAATCTAGCATGTGTTGCTCTCCCGTTGAAAGTCCCAGTTCTGCCTACTGGCTGGAGCCATTATATTTTTTTGTGCTAATCTTTTGCTTTATGTTGTGCGTCTCTGTGTGTGGTGGTGGGTCACTTGTTATATTTTTGTGTTACTGTTGCTGTGTTTCAGTAGGGCTTGGAAAGGTGCACATTATCAATGTTATTAATAGGTTAAAGAACAGTCTCCTTCATCTGTTGATCATCCCTGATTTCAGAGATTTAGGTTGGGGAATCTATATGTATTGGAAATATGTGGATTTTGACAGATGTGCTGGATGGAAAATCATTTGGTTAGGATAAAGAGATGTTAACTTTATTCCTGAAAGCAAACATCAGGTTGTTTATTTCTGATCTTGAATGAACAGGGGCAATTTCAGATTTATTTCCTCTTTTGGCAGAAAAAAATGAAAGTAAAAGATCTCAAAGATTAGAGCGTAGCCATATGAAAGAAGAGTGTTTTCATGGAAAGTTTCCTCTCTGTTAGTTTTACCCGTAATGTTATGCATTAGGCTGTCGGCTAAAGCTTCACAGAGCAAACCCATCTGCCAGGCCCTTCCTTCAGGCCTGTGGTGTGAGGCCCTGCGTGCAGAGGCCTAGGGATGGGGCTGAGGAATAGGAGGGCTTCTTCTCTGAAGTAGTATTTGGTGTTGATTTTTTTGTGGCGTGGGTAGTTGCTGTGGCTACGTGGAAGGATGTTAAGAGACAACTTTAAAGGAGTGTATGCTTTCAAGGTAGACTGGTACTGTGAAGGCCGCCAGATAGAGCAGCTGGAGCATCAGCAGCTGTAGGCCTCTTGCATGTATAAATAGAAATGAATTTACTTAACTTTGCAGATAATTGTAGGAAGTCTATTGAAACATGATTAAAGAACACACTGCGTGTTAGAGAGTGTGACGCTGAATTTCTAGGTGACTTGAAAATTTAAGCTTCTCGTTTTGGGACACAGAAGACATTAGGTGCTGGAGAGCGCTTTGTTTTCAGAGTTGGATTTCTGTGTTGCTTTCAAAGAGCTGTACTACAGGGTGGGTGTTCAAGTTTGTGAAGTGTAGAGGAAGCCTTTGAAAACGTGAGCATTGCTCCCCAGGTGCCTCCACATTCTCACTTTAAAGTGGAGATATAGTCTGTCCCCTAAGGTGTGCCTCAGTGCTGGTGGAGCTCTTTTATTGTCATTAGTTGTTGCCTGCAAGGAACTTGATGGAAAACTGAAAGATGAATTTTGGTAAAGCAAATAGGCAGTACAAAGGGAAACATTTTGAAACATTTCTTCAGAAGAATATGTGCCTCAGTTCACAGAAAACACTGGCTTTGCTAACAGGCAACAGCTGAATTATGCAGCTTTTAAAAATCATAAATCACAAATTTATTCAACTGACACATTGAATTAGATGTGGAAGAACAATTTCACTTTGTGTCATAAGGAGCACAAAACCACAAAGAGGTAAGGGAATATGGAAAATTGCTGAAGAAGAAAAGGTTGATAACATGCCGTGGATTATTTTATTTATAGTAGCAGTGTTTTGCTTTTATTATTTTCTTTCATTCTGTTCTTGGCAGCCATCTACTTCAGCTTCTTGAAGGGCGAGTAGAGCAGTGAAAGGCATGAATAACTACTGAGGGAGACATTTGCCTAGGTTTTTTTAGTCATCTTTGTATTCTCTAATGCCACGGAGTTGTTGAATACTGAGGAACGATGTGATTTCTCTCCTGCTTTGCTACTGTGTACATAAGCCTTTCTGGTTTCCTACCATCTGCCTGTGGGAGTTGGTGAATAGGCAGAAATAAGGCAAAAGAAAGCTTAGTTAAGAAGATAAGGATTAAAAAAAAAAAGCAAGGTAAATGTAAAAGATTTCTAAAACTGAAAAGAGGCATTTGATAACAGTCATTAGGAATTCATCTAGGCAATCTGTATCCCCCACATCCCTATAGGATCACAGCAGTGTATCATGAGGTACCTTGGAGTTCTGATGGTGGAGGATGTGGCTGCTTTATGTCTCTCTGGAGCACCTCAGGCAGTGCAGGTTTAGAGTGGGTACTGAAGGACATCAATCATAATAGCCTTCTCAGGAAAACAAAAGAAGATAGCAGCTTCCTTGCTTTATATACAGATTCATTAGAAAATACTTTGAAATCATCACATACTTTTACTGGGGTGTTTCTCTGGAGTGCAGATTGTGCCACCAGATACAAAGTTCTAAGGTGAATTATTGCCTCTGATTGCTGCACTAGTTATGAAAATGGCTTTCTTTTTCTTCCAGCCAAAAAATTGTGTCCTAACTTGTGGTAATCTGAAATAACTCATTTTTTCTCTGATTACCTAGCATAATTCCCAGTATCCGCTGTGATTCAGAGGCAAGCACCCTAACATTCCTGAGAAACAGCTTTCAGAAATTATTTCTGATTCAGAGAGTGTGATTTATTAATTACAGGATTTTACATGCACTTAAGTTGTGGTACGCAATGGGGCTTAAGAATCCCTTTGTTCATGAAGTTCAGAGGCTGATCCAGGCAATGTGCATGATACTCGTGCTTCTCGTAATTTTTGTCTTCATATGCCACTTTTCTCAAACTAGTACTGCTGTCTGCAGACATTTAAAAATGGGTTTCTTCAGCTCTTTCCACTGAACGTTTTATTCTGGGGTGTCACTTCAATTGGTAGTTTATTATTTCTTTCAAACAAATCTCATCACACAAATGTACAGAGTCCCTTTTTGTCTGCAGTCAACCAACACTGCAGTAGTTGTTTAATATTATTCTTTTATCCATTATTCTGGCAAGCGACCCTGAAACCACCCTCTTGCACAGCTGCCTTTCGTCAGAGTGCACATTAGCACTGAACTGTGCATGAGGCAAATGGATCGTGCCCTCCATCTCCCTTCTGATGTCTGCTGAGGGGCGCCTGCAGAGCAGAGGTAGGGAGGCATTCTGTTTCCTTCTCAGCCAGCATGCTTCTCTGACATGTCTTCACAGCAACATCTCCTTAGCAGGGAAGCAGAATTTTAACAGATATCCTGTATCTGTTAATCTTATAAATGCATACACATCAGTGCACATGTACATACATATGTACATAATCCTCTACTACAAACCCTGCTGCTGCTATGTCCAGTAAACAAGGCTATATCCAGTTCCTTTCTTTCTGAATTGTGCGTCTGTTCCTATCCGTCTGGGTGATGGAAATGCATTTTTAAGAGTAGAGGAGTGCCAGAAGAGCTGAGATGAGAGACTTAGTTCGCTCCTGTTACTAGGAAACCAGTTGGGCAACGCTCTTCGTGTCGCACCCAAGGCATGGATGTAACCTCTGCTTGTTTACTTGCAGGCGCTCGTGTTAATGCCAAAGACAATATGTGGCTGACTCCTCTCCATCGAGCAGTTGCTTCAAGGAGTGAAGTGAGTAAGATTTGATTACTCTGCTTTTGAACATAAACTGTGCTGGGGCAAAAAGCAAACCGTTGAAAGCTGCAGCAGGCAGCACTGTGACAAATGGGTGAGCATTTGCTGTGTGCAGGGTCTGTAGCGTTGCAGCCAAAGGCCATCTTTTACCAGCTAATTACAGCTGCTGTTGAGCCTTGGTGAGGCTGACTTCCCCCTGTGGGATGCTTTGCGTAACCGTAGCAGGTCGCTCTGAGCCGCTGACAGCTGGTGGAAGCCACTGTGGCTGAAGTGAGGTAGTGTCACCTGTCTGCAGGGCCATCATCGTCAGGCGGTGAAATGAGGAGGAATCAATCTGTACAGACGTGTGCACACTGTGTATGCCAGGAGGGAGTGGATGTGTGTGAGATCCAAACTGCACTGTTTGTTTTGGTTAATTGCATTTCAAGGCATCCTTCAGCTTTTCTGTTCATCCACTTTGATTTGTGCACAAAGGAAGGTTAGCCCGTATTTCTTCTGCTAGACAGCTAGAAATCTTCTGGCATCACATTGTCCTTTTTCCACTGTTGTCTCAAAAAGGCGGAGCAGTAAGTACCAGGAATGCAGCTCAGGGATGACTGTGCCATTATTTTGGCTTTCTGTTTTGTACTCCTTGCTCTCTTCTGTCGCCCTAATTCTCAGCTAAGAGTGTGCCCAATGCAGGCTGAGTTGGCTGCTGGGTGCGAGGGGAGGGGTTATTGGACAGGCAGAGTGTGGCTGCCTTCCAGGGACTGGCGGAACTTGAGTCACCTTTGTAACAGTCCCCGTGCCTGCCAGGCCCGCAGGCAGGAATCCTGGGCCTGCTGCTGAACTTGGGCATTGTTTGGTTACTGGCTGAGCTTCCAGCTGCTGGCAGCCGCCAGAACCCACTGAAAGGAATATCTGATAGGATATGAATGCTGTAATGAGACAAAATACAAAAAGCTGTGTTGAGAAACAAAGGTCAGACCTTAAAAAATAGCCACACTCTTTCTGGTGCAGGAATTGCAGCATGTTTGGTTTCTTTTTTGGACATTTCTGTCCAAAAACACTTTCTTATTTTCGGTCACAGCCCTCACTGAAAATGCATGTCTTCTTGTGGGTTTGTGCCTGCTTTTTAACTCTTTGGCTACTGAAAGCCGGTTTCACGATGAGAAGCTCTTGCCTTGTTCCTGCAGTTCTGGTACCCAAAGGAAGTATCCAGAGAGGCAGCAGGGGAAGGCATATGGTGTGGGAGAGCAGAGACGTCTCACTAATAACATGGGCTAGCTGGAAATGCTGGATAGAGAAGCTTTGTATGAACATTCCAAATAAAGAAGTCAATCTAAATATTATTAGACTTTTCAGTCTTCACCATTTACTTTTTGATATTCTCCTTTAACTTTTTCCTTCTTTCATTGAGAGTCAAATTACATGAATTTTCCTGCTGACTTCATGTCCCAGGTGGGTGGGTCCCCAGTGTATTGCATTTAAATGACTTTTAACGCAGCAGGCCTGTAATTAAAAAAAAAAAAAAAAAGAAATAAAAAAATCCTGTTGAGACATCAACGATAGATCATTCTTGGTGCCTGGAGAGGTGCTGTCTACTAACTGAACCAATCTGTTAGATGTCATTTTGTGGGATGGCTGTAGAAAATGAAGTTGCTAAAATTAGTGGAGACCAGAGAACAAGAACTGCTCCTAATAGATGTATTCTTGATGTATTCTGCAGGCGCTCTCCTGGGCCTTTCTAGATACAAAGGGGCTATTTAAACACACACACGATGAATTTGTTATTCATTAATAAAACTTTGTCTGGACTTAGAAGAAAACTTTTTGGTTTATGGAAAAAGAATAAAAAGAATATGTAGCGCTAGGTCTCTCCTGCTTCCCAGCTGTGAGTTGTAACTAGCAGGCAAGGCTACTCGAATGCTACTGTCCCCCAGTGACTCTTTTGTATTTTGTTTCTGGGGAAAAATAGGAGAAGAGACAATGTAATATAGAGAGGGACTTATTTTTTAATCTGACTTCCTTAATGGCAGATGCATGAGGAGGAACAGAAAAGAGTTGATGGTAAGCTCTCTAATGAGACAGTCTCTTGAGAGAGAAGAGTACATTTTTCTCACTGGGAAATATTCACTTTTAACTCCTCGGGGAGGGAAGGAATGCTAATGGCAACTGGGGACACCAGTGTCAACCCTTGCCTGTGATTCTCATGTATTTTTTTGCAAAGCTAAAATTTTGTTTTTACATATTTTATTTTTTTCCTGTTTATAAATAAAAGAACAATTTGCTATGATTTCATGGTCCAAACTGATATGTAAATATCAGTTTGTAAATAATTGATGAAAGTGTGAGCTCAAATATATCCATTCATTTCTTCAAATGGAGCACAGTTATGATGACTGGGATCTCAAAGGTTAATCAGCCAAACAGATTGGGCTGTCTGCATGGACAACTTTGTATGTCCGAAAATCAAATTGGAAAATTGTGATCGTGGATGTTGCTCTAAATGACAGCAGAGGTGATTTGTGCTCTGGCATTTGAATCAACAGTACCATGTCAGTAACCACAGATGTTGCTTGGGTGAATGTTGTTCCGCTTCTGTCCTCCTGGCCATGTCTGGGATGCGTAAGTAAAATGCATAGGTAATATCATTGAGCTGTCAGCTGCATGTTTATTGGAACTGCTTGTTTATAGCTGTAATTGTTGCTACTGTAGGAAGCAGTGCAAGTACTGATCAAGCACTCAGCTGATGTCAATGCTCGGGACAAGAACTGGCAGACCCCATTGCACGTGGCAGCCGCAAACAAGGCAGTGAAGTGCGCAGAAGTTATCATTCCCATGCTGAGCAGCGTCAATGTCTCTGACCGAGGTGGGAGGACAGCACTGCATCATGCAGCTCTGAATGGCCACATTGAGGTGAATTGTTTAATAGCATAATTGATCTTGAATTATTTATTCTTTTTTTTTTCCTCCTTTAAAATAGTTGGCTCGCTGTCTGGGTCAAGACTGAGCCCCATATCACTGACCCCCATGATTGCTCTCATTCATCTGCTTTCCAACCTGTATGGCAGGTTTCCTGTCTGTAGAAGTGAGAGTGGCAAGAAACCACCTGTGCAGATCTGGCATGCAAGTGTAATGTACTTGCAGACTTGGGGAGCTGTCTGTGCCCCCAGCTCTGGCAATTGAAGTGTGTCTGGGCTATTTTGTGCTTAACTGCCTGAGAAAGTAAGAGAGGTGGAATGGAAAGATGGGAAAACTGGTGGGTTCATTTCATACCGAAGTAATGTTCAGATGTGCGAGACCCAGTCTGCTTTTCCAATTAGTCTTCTAGAAAATGTGCTTCTGGTTTTGAGATCATATATGCTGCTTCTGCTTACCTAATATAAGTAAGCCCTTCTATTCTAATTACTGGTTCTTCATGGAAAACCGTAGTTTGGTAAACAGAGCCCCTGTGTAAAGGTTTTTGGTAGTCTTTAGATCTGGTTGAAAGGATCCTTGTTGCTCATTCCACACTTGAAGATGTAGATAAGGAATGAAAAATCTTCAGCCGGAATGGCAGAATTCTGTCAACGGACATTGATCAGTTATACTGCAATTAAAAGGACAGGGTAAGGTAATTCCTGTAGAACAATAATGGTATTTGGCATTTAAATTACTGCATTGTTGGAAAAAAATAGTGAGGCTTGAATCTAACCATCATGATATAAAGCTCCTGAGCTTTTGGGTAGAGTGTATCAGAAGTGATAATTGAAAGTATGTCATTATTAGCTGATCTCTGTACTGTGGCAAAGCAGCATACAAGGGGAAGGCAATTATGCATCTATGTAACTTGTGGTGTTAGAATGTTTTGTTGGGGAAGAAAGTTGTTGAATGTGTTTCTTGTTTTGTTTTTGTTTTGCCTGATTTTTCTTAATTTTAATATTGCATGCCAGGTAATAGGGAAAGCAGCTTTTCAGCTCTTAGCCGTACTGCAATTCCAGTATCGCATACAGAACAGCCTGATTTTATGATCACAACTTTATCACTAGAATGACTTTTTATGAAGTATCGAGTGTCTGATCTACAGGGTTTGTTTACTTGCTGCTGTTGCTTCTAGATGGTGAACTTGCTCTTAGCCAAGGGCGCAAACATCAATGCTTTTGACAAAAAGGACAGAAGAGCTCTTCACTGGGCTGCATACATGGGTAAGGCTCAGCTTCTTGTTCCTTGTTTGAATTTCCTGTTGACAAACTAACAGCATGTTTTATGATGAAGACACAGACCTGTCCGTGGAAAATGAGAGTGGTATTTATGCTGCGCAGGGAAAGGGTTGTCTGATCTAAATATACAGTGTCCTTTTACAGTTTTGCAACTGGTGAGAACGTTGCTGTGATTTTAATGCCATTAATGTGGGCTTTTAATGTTGCTTTTTCATTTTGGTCTTTCTATCCTGATCCTAATTCCAAGTATACTCCCAACTGAAGTATATTCAATCTTGAAAAAATACAGGTTGTATTGGTATCTGTTTTTGCAAAAAAACTTTATAAAACACAGATAAATATGATAATGATTTTTGCTACTTATTTACATTCGTAAGTAGACAAGTCATGGTATTGTTAGTTCTTCTCTTTCCTTATGTTAGTAGCGAATTGTCATCTTTTATTCCAGAGTAGAAAAGAACAACTGATTCATGTAACGTAAATGTTACTAAATAAATCAGACTGTATTATTCTTTTCAAGTTATGGTAAATTTTATTCTAGTAGGGGATTTTATTTTATTGAAAAATGCTGAAACAAGATTGCTAGAAGAAGTGATAGTGATCACTCTTGTTCAATAGCTTTTATGTCTGGCAAGCAGTGTATTCAGATGGGAATTAATGAGACATTGTGCACCCTCTGTCAGGTTTTTCACTTGACCTATCAAATCCTTAATTTTAACCCTGGCACCTTTGGAAACTAGGTAATATGGGATTTCAAACTGTGAGTAAAGCATATAGTGGTGTTTTGATATGCACAGACAGATGGAAGGTTGCTTGCCAGCAGACTTGATTTGGCTTTTGAGCTAGTGAACTTTGAACACCACTGTGAAGTGGTGAAAGGCTTTTCTGTTGTGCTGTGCAATTCCACATTTGGGCAATTGAGATGTTATCAGTAAGGACCAAAGCTGTGTCTGTCATAAAAGTGTTGAGCTGCCCAGGGGGAGCACATCTTTCTATGATGTTTGCTCTCTTTCAGTCTGCTTGACCTAACAAAATTCTAAGAAAAATAGCTCTGCTTCAGCAAGAAGTAATGACTGTTCCTCAGTTCCTTGATTCAATTTTGGTGGTCAGGGCACTGGCTAGGATGGGAGGATGCATACTTTGAAACTTTCAGAAGGAAGAGGAAACTAAAGACACAGGTGGATTGTAAGTTGCATTTTGAGATGCTCAGCTTTTCTCGTGTATTTTATGGGGAGACCCTAATCCAATAGGGGGGTATTTCACTCCTGAAGATATATGTCCCATGGGTCTGGCAGTCAGCTCTCAGTCTGTATCACTTTTGAGGCTTTTGCAGTTATTTTAGTTTGCAGACTAAATATGCGTTTATAGACCACAAGTTCAGAATCAAACATTTGTAGACCTGTACTGAGAATTTTTTTGCTAGCTCTGTATTGGAAAGTCGCAAACCTAATCTGAAGATGAGCAGTCAGTAGAAAATCTTCTGATGGTATTTGTAGACTTTGCATCAAATTATGCACTCACTTAAAGTAATATATATTTATGTCTTCAGTGCTGCTGGAAAAGAGGGAACCTTTATATTGGAATTTATTATAGACATTAAGTATTGTCAACAAACAAAAAGAGCATTAGCAATTGCGTCTACAGATAACATCAACAGGATGCTGTTTTGGGAGTTTTGTTGTCCTGCTCCTATGCTCACTGTTCTTTCTTTAAAAGGGAGAATAAAACACAGGCTGTTATTTTTAATGAGGAGTAATGTGGGAAAGAGATGTGCTTTTGTTCTTTTAATGACTGGAAAACTAGCTCAGTAAAAAGAAACTTGACCCACCTGATGAAGGGGAATATGTATTGCATGGATTTCTTGACAAGGCCTAGAGCTAGGATTAAGAGCATTTATGAAAATTCTTTTCCTTTCTTTCTTTTTTTTTTCCCCTCATAAAACTCTGGGAGCATTGTGAAATGTTAGTGAGAGGGCCAGTGTGTTAGCAAGAAAGTAATTTGTGAGAAGTGGTACTGGTATACCTGCTGACTGCTTTCTCTCATCTTTTGGAGGTCACCTGGAAGTTGTTGCCTTACTGATTAATCATGGTGCAGAGGTGACTTGTAAAGACAAGAAGGGTTACACCCCACTTCATGCAGCTGCATCCAATGGGCAGATTAACATTGTGAAACACCTCCTTAACCTCGGGGTAGAGGTATGTAGTAATATGCTCTTTGTGACTTGCATGTTTCTCTATATTCGAAGGTACTATTTTTCTCTTATGGATGCTGCTACATCAGTGAAGCTTCTAAAGAAAGTAATTCCTGTTTTCTTGACTGTGAAAAGCACCTTATGCTTTGTATAGTTTATTAGTTTAAGAGCCAGGAAACATTCTGGAATAAAAATGTCTGATATGGACACTAAATTCTAGGTCACTTTCCTGAAGAATTAAGGAAATGTATGCTGTTCCTGTAGAGGAACGTGGAGTAATGAAGTCTTCCTTGGCTTGGCATTCCCTTTAATATGATGAGAAGAGGTTCACAATACATACGTGGAGTACTTTACTAAGCTGCATTTCAGCCTGTTCAAATTTCAAGTTGTGTATTTCCTGCGTTCACTAATGGAGGGAAGGAGAATTATTATTTTCACTCTGGAAAAGATCTTTATTTCAGGGTACAGGCTTCTCTTAGACTAATATTGTCAACTCAGTGGTCCAAAGCAGTGCTGAGATGACCAGAAGAGACTGTGCTGGTTGTTGATCAAAGATGTTGAATAAATTCATTGTATTTGCTAGCTTCATAGCCAGCTGACTTGACCTGCCAAAAAAATGTCAGAAGTCTGTGTTGAACAGGAATAGATGTTTCCTGTTATTAGCAGTACCATGCTAATAGTGACACTGAAGTTTCACATTCTCCGTGGGGATAGGGTCTTCAAGATCTTTTTTGTAGAAGCATATTCACAACATGCTCAAGTCTTTTGTGCAACCTGTCTCGCCCTGCTTTACAGAACAGCAGTTCAATTCTAAGCCAGTGATCAAGAAGTAATGTAATCTTAATCACATCTTCATAATACTGAACTGCTGAAAGTGGTTTCTTTATTGAAGCGTAAATAGATATGCAATTTCTCCATCCATTCCCTAAGACACTTTTGCTCCCTTCCCAAAAGGAATCTGTGGAAAGAGATCTTAAGCCTGATTTTATTCACAGAAACTCAATATGAGGTATTTTTATTTATTTATTTTTAAAAAACTGAGCTTTTTATTTATCCTTCTTTCCCATTCTTCTATAAAAAAAACTTCCCAGCTTTTTAGGATTTTTATCATCATCATCATTACATAGGCCTGCTATCAGCTTTAAGCTTCAGTCTGACTTTTAGAAATTGCCAGTAGGATAAGAAGTTGATGATAGTGAAGGTAAAGCATTCCAAATTAAGCTCTCTGGGAGTATATTTTTGTCAGTGAAATCTGCTGGTGAGAAATACGCCCTGTGACAGTTCATGCCTCTAGCTATTTCCATTTGCCGTATGTGATGCAATATGTAAACTGATAATCTGATGTCTGTAATGTTACCTGTGTCTCCTTCTCTTATTTTAGATTGATGAAATGAACATCTATGGAAATACTGCACTTCATATTGCCTGTTACAATGGTCAGGATTCTGTTGTTAATGAGCTGATTGACTATGGTGCTAATGTAAATCAGCCCAATAATAATGGATTCACTCCCTTGCATTTTGCTGCTGCCTCCACTCATGGAGCACTGTGTCTTGAACTACTAGTGAATAATGGGGCAGATGTTAACATTCAGGTAAAACTTGCATTTTACCTCTTCGGTTTTACTTTATCCTATTTTGCATACCTTAGGAGTCTGGAAACTGCAGTAATAAGTAAAGCAGGGCTTTAAGTTCTTAATAGAATTAGAGAGATGCTGAGAATGCTAATCATTAAACCATTTGGATGAGATTAACTTCTAGCAGAGGAGCATTCAGTGCCTTTATAAATATAATAACAGCCTTAAACTCTAGGCCAGCCACTCTTCTGAAACCACTACTAAAGTTTAGTCCCAGGAGCTCCACAAAATGTTGACTCGGGCAATGGTAATAAGTCAAGGAAATGTTTCTTTCTGGTGTTTTCCTCCTGCAATATGGACTTAATTAAATCTGATTCTAACCAAGTTTCTTTAGACTTTCCTGGGTAAGTAAGACCTCAAGGTTGTTTGTTTACATATTTTAGAGCCTGAGTGTACAAAGCCTGATTCTGTTTTGGTTATTTGAATGCTCTTGAGATGTAAGTGATACATCTTGATGAACCTCAAAGGGACTTGATAGAAGACTTGAGATTTCTAAGTTCAAATAAGACTTTGACTACTTCAAATTGTGCGTGTTTCAGTTTCTCATCTGTAAAAGTGGTCTCGTAGCATCTAGCAGTTCTGGCAGGTCCCTTGAGATCAGTGGACAGCCAGTGTACTATTTAAACTCAGAATTATTGAGGTGAAATTAGATATTGTGCTTGCCAGTGAGTGCAAAGCCCAGTGCCAATAAAAAATGGAATGATGTGAGTAGTGAGGCAACTGTCATTTGCTATTTGCTCCTTAGCTTTCCCAAACTCTTGTTTCTTTCTCTAGATCCCAAAACATTGATCTCAGCTCCTTGTAGCTTTCCTTATATACTCGCTCCTTGTTTTCTGTTTGTCTTTTGTAGACATCTTGGTTTTGATTAAGTGGAAACTTATTGACCAACACTTTTTTTTTTAGAGCAGCTTCTGTTCTAGGATGTATCTATAAAATTGCAGATTGAAAAATCAGTTGTATTCCTTGCATCTCTCTGACTGCTCCTCCTTAGCTTTGTGGTTTATTTTAAAAAAATTCTTCTTCTTGTAAAGAGTAAGGAAAAGAAAAAGACTAAATGGGAGATAGTATAGTCACATTCAAGAGTGATATGTCATACATCTGGAAGTTTCTATCAAACATTGTGTATAGCCAGGCTCTGAGAGTAGGCTGTAGCTCAGATCATTTCCTGATCATTGCTGAGGAACTGCTTTACTTATATGCTTGTACCTTCTGCATTTATTATGACATATAGATTCAGGCCTGCAGTCTTTAGAAGCCAGTGGAGCTTTTATGTGAAGAATAGCTGTAGGATGTTGAACTGAGAGACTTAAAGTTCTTACCTCTTCTTTTCATGCTAAATGATTGTTTTTACATTTTGTTTGTTAGAGTAAGGATGGGAAGAGCCCACTGCACATGACAGCTGTCCATGGGAGGTTCACCCGGTCACAGACCCTCATTCAGAATGGTGAGTTTCAATACCTGTTCTATAACTTTCCAAAAGAGTAGGCATTTCTGGGGGTTGCAATTTTTAGTTTTCTGATCCAGAGTGCCAGATAACATCTCTGAAAGGTGTTCAGCTCTGCATCAAATTCTCAGTTTGAGCTGCGTTTACAGGCCTCCTTCCACAGTCTCATCACTAGTGACACCTCTTGGTTCTTAACAAAATCCAGTCTTCCTCTAGCTGACAATGAAGCAACTAATCTTTTGTGATTCTTAACTTGATATTAAGAATTAAGAGCTCTATTTAGGATATTTCATATGATGAGAAGGCGGCACAATTAACTTTCTCAAATGATTAAAAGAGTAATAAAGTTCTAATTATCCTCCCTTGAGAGCTGTGGTGTTCTTAGAGCCCACACCATTTTCTCTATGCCACCACTCAACAGCTGTACTTCTCTTACCTCCCTTAGCTGCACATCTTGTCGCTATCTTCACTAAGCGCTGAATAAATACTCTGCAGGGTGGACCAGCACCACTTGTTTATTTTGGCATAGCCGGGAGTAGATTCCAGAGCTTGTAATTACCTGTCATACTCATTAAGTATCTCTTTTGTCCAAGAATACTATAGCATATAAGAAATATTATTGTTGGAGATCTGACAAAGGCCTGTTTTCTGACTGACAGAAGTTACTGTTACCAATTGTGTTCTTATATTTGTTTTGGCCGTTATATTGGACAGGACAATCTGTTTTCTTTTGTTTGTTTCTGTTGTTTGTTTAACTACAGTCCCAACGTGGAACCTCATCAAACTGCAGTATCCCTGTTCCAGCATTTTGATAGCCTTTATTTACCATTAGAAAATTCTTCATAGAGCTTTACTAGAACTCTTCTTGCTGTAGTTATGGCCTGTTATCTCCTCTGCATAGTGGAAATGTAGTAACTATTACCACATCCTCATTTTAGCAAGACTTTTACATACTTTCATAAAGTATTCTCCCAGAAAACTAATGAAATATGGTCTAAATGAAAGTATTACTGTGTGGGTGCATAACTGCTAGAAAAACTACACTCAGACATTAGTAATAAATGGATCATTGTTGAAATGGAAGGTATAATGAGATTTTTCAGCTTCCCTCCTGAGCCTGGTATACTATCCAGTATTTTCATTAACAACTTGGATGGTGGAATATGAAGTGTGGTTTTAATGTTTGGAGAAAACATGAAGTTAGGAGAAACTGTTTGGCAGAAGCTGGAGTCAAATTTGAAAGTGAGCCTTTAAAACTGGAGAAAAGTTATAATGCAAGTGATGCAAAGAAGAGATATAACACAGGCAGGAATATCAGTTATACAAATACAGAATGGCAAAAGCTGATTGGGGGACATTTCATCAAGAAAGGATTTGGGGTTTGCAGAGGATGGGGAACTGAACAGAAGTCACTAATGTCATTGTGTTGCCAAAAAAAAAAAAGGGGGGGGGGATAGAAAGCATACAGTGTGCAGGAGTGTATAGATAGGAGCATAGCCAGCAGGCATGAAGTAATCCTTTTGCTCAGCTCAGCACTGGTAGACATCAGCTGTAGCACTGTTTTTGGCTTTTGACGTTTTCCTTTCAGAAAGATGTGGGCCAGCTGGAGAGAACTAGGGGAAGGACAAGGATGGTTGAATTACAGCAAACGTCATTTATAAAGAGAGACTGAAAGAGCAAGAGTTGCTTGATCCAAAAAGGAAAACAGGGACTTGATAGCAATCTTTGCATGCGTCAGAAGCTGTAGCAGAGAAGAAAGAATCAGTTTTTCCTGGTGGAGAATAAAACACGAGATGACAGGCATAAACTGCAACAGGAAAAGTTCTACTTAAGCACCGTGTATCAATATCTAATGATTAAATGTCAATTGTATGTCATTGAGCTCACTCCCTATTCCCCACCATGTTTCCCCACTGAAGCTGGAGAGGGAGGTGAGAGCACTGCTGGTGAACCATGGTTGGTATCATGGCTGACAGCTGACAACTCATTATGTGCTGGTCTCATTCTTTGAAATTCAGTGGCCTGGTTTTGCTGCATTCACTGGAGAGAGAGAGAGAGAGAGAGAGAGAGCATTTGTGGTCACAGGTTCACACTTAATCTTTTGGTATTAAACTGTATGAAAATATTTTTTGCAGGAGGGGAAATCGACTGTGTTGATAAGGATGGTAACACCCCACTGCATGTGGCTGCAAGATATGGACATGAGCTATTGATAAACACCCTCATAACCAGCGGAGCTGATACCGCCAAGTAGGTGGCTGAAGTGGAACTTCTAATGATCAAGTGCTATGTCTGATGCCAGGAAACATAGATATTCCTCAGTTTCTGAAGTTAAAATGGATAAATGCATTTGTTCTACGCTTCAGTGGGTGACATAGGACTAAAATATGAAATGATTGGGCAAGTGGAAGGGAAGAAGCCCCACTAAGCTCTTACTGTGCAGTTATGTGGTTGCAAGTAGTACCAATACTGTTTATTTTTCTGAAGGGTTGATGTGACCCACTGACGCAGGATGTATATAAAAGCGCATCTTGATCACAGTTATTCCATAAAGTTCCTAGCAAAGAGTTTATCTAGGAAACATAATTGAAAAAATTTCAAATACTTTCCAAGGGAATTATGTGTATATTCTGTAGTTTTTAAATTGGCTTTGTAATGGCATGTTATATGCAGTGGTAATTCTATTATCTTGAATCTTTTGATGTGACAAAGGATAATCAATTGAATTGCAGTACTACAAAGCAGATGTTACTAAGCCTGATTTCAATATAAATTCCACTCCTGTCTTGATTATTCATGGTTTCTGATAGCCAGATGACTGAAATAATAGAACAGTTTTTTTCTGATTTGTGATTTTAGGGCTTTTTTTGAGCAAGTTGAAATTGGACAAGATTGCTAAATGTTGTTAGTCTTATGGTCTGTCAAAAGAAAACAGCAAACCTGAAGTAAACAAAGGAGCGGAAGAAAAGAGTAATGCCATGCCATGAGATACCCATACTGGGTGTTTACAGTAGCATCTGATTACATAAATTTAATTTTTCAGCTATTAGCTGCACATTTCCAGAGTAAAATTTAAGTTTTCGGTCTAGAATGCACTGCAGAAGTCAGGGACCTCTCTTGACTTACCTGGATAGGGAAACCTGTTTGCAGATTTAAATGAGCTCGTGTTAGTTTTGAAGATACTTGCACCTCTCTCTGATTGATGCTTGAGGATGTTTAACAAAAGAGACACATATGCCCATATTCCTGCATCAAGTATGATTGTCTCTATTCAAACTCGGAAGTGGGACAGATCTTCAGCGGGCATGGGTAATGAAATTCCACAGGTTCCAGTTAATGCCATGTTAAGATAGCCAACATGAAGACCTTGGTGTCTAAATAGATGTATATTTTTGCTAGCTCTTTCTCCAGTGCAGTAAGCCTCGATCTGCCTCTTTTCTTGAGGTTTAGATGTAAAATGAGCCGCAATGGAGTAGCACAGTCTTGGACTCAAGGTTATCCAGCTGAAAATTTCTGATTTTCACTCAAATGACTGGAACATCGATAAAATAAAACACTACTTTTGGCACCAAAAATGAGTGAAATAAGAAGTTGTCTCAGAAATCCCAGGCAGGTCCAAGTGATGCTCAGCCAGGAACACTGACACACTGGGAATGGGCTTTCATACCTACTGCATGTAAATAGCTATGGCTGAGCTCCCCAAACTGGATTTGAAAAAGGAAACTCCACAACATTGCTAGCAACAACTGCAGACAGCTTGGTCAGTCTTTGAGGCAGTTGTGTTTTAAGGAGAAAGTATGTAAGTGATAGGAGGAACCACTGTGAACAGCGCTGCTGAAGTGTGACTGGTTAGCAGATGTGCAGATGGTGTATTTTGGTGGAAACCAGCCAAAACATGTGCTGGGTGGAAATCTTGACCTAAAAGATGAAAAATACTACTTGAGATAACTAGGTGGAGGAGGAGATGGAGAGAAATGGGTGTAGGAAGAAATATGGCAAGACAGAATGTCCAAGGTTGGCTTAAATAAACAACCCCACAGCTAAAAAAAAAAGCAACCTGTTTATACAGGTGCTTCAGCTCAGTGGAGCTTGTGCTGTTGTTTCCTTTAAAAGAACAGACTGTCAGGTCATCTTTAAAGAGATTTACTCTAAGATGTAGGTGCTGAACACTGGCAAAAGTAAAATTTCTGTAGCGCCCCAGGTTGCTCCTTAGTGTAGAAAAGCAGTAAGGAGGACAAATTTAATGTGAAGACAGAGGAAGGATGGAACTGTGGGTTCTGGAAAGAATGATGTTTTTAAAAACAAATCAGTATTGGTTAAATACATACATGTAAAACGTTGGTGAGAACGAGACATCTTTATAAACATTCACACTTCTTTGTTTAAAGTATCATTAGTCATAATGATTTATGGTTAATCTTGCAGAAAAAAAAGTTCCTTTGTCTTTTGTCCATATCTGAAATCCACGAGGTGATCGCGCTTTCTATCCACTGTCTTTCAGATAGGAATCGATCTGCTGTTATTCATGTGTTTGTCATTTTCCAAAAATGTATCTGCTGAAGCAAGCAGTAGATTATAATCTTGGTGAGATAGTTGGTTTGAGGCTCCGCATTTGTATGCCCTTGGAGGAAAGCCTGTAATAGCATTTCTAGAATAACTGTATGCTTTGCACAAAACACAATGCTAAATGACAGAAGCCAAGATGTCTAAGCCCAGAAATCTTCTAAGATGATAAATGGTGGCATGTTCAGGGACTGAGCTGGGATGATTTGTGAGTGGCAATAACAGCTGCTGAGTGCTCAGCTTGTTGAAAAATGAACCAGACCACCTTATACATATTTAGCTTAATGATAGGTGTCTATTTTTTTGTTTTGCTTTGGTTTTCTTTTGTTTGACCCAATATGTCTGCTCTGAGGAGTTTGTAATTGAAAGGAGGGTCATGTATTTAAAGGGAAGGGGGAGTGAAAGAGCGTGTGAGGACAGTAGCTGGAGCAAACAGGATTAGGTGATTAGTTGTTCAAGTGTGGGAGGAAAACCCTAAGTGTCACAGCACTCTAAAGGAAAGTGTGAAGAAAAGGCATTTGGTGCTCCAGCCCTGTGGGTGAGGGAAGAAAAAAAGGCTTTTGAAAACCCAAGTGAAAGTTATCTAAAGCAAGATAAGAGTACAAACGGTTTCAGAAATAATGCCACAAAGCTTTTGGTATTTACTTTTACCCCTCAGAATGCCATTGCAATATATGTAGCTGATGCACAAATCTGTATATCCCACACTGGGAGATTGACTCTGCTTCCTTGCTGTCTCCTTTATCGTAGCTTTCATTTCACGTTTTTAGAAACCTTCCTCCCGCATTCTGTTCAAAGTGTAGTGCCAAGATTTTCCTGTATCAGAATTAATTTTAACTCCTGAGCAGGATAGTAAGGAAATATAGATAAAATTAGCAAGGCAGGAAGAATCTTCCTTTAAAAGGATCAGAAATACGGCCTTTATGGAAGGACTTTTTCAAGTGTAGTGTTTGTATGCCACCTGTATTTTTACAAGATCCTATCTAATGAGGATGTTGTGCCTTTCAGGTGTGGGATCCACAACATGTTTCCTCTGCACCTAGCAGCACTGAATGCTCACTCAGATTGCTGCAGGAAATTGTTGTCCTCGGGTAAGTAAATGCAGCAGCCTCTGTGGAGCTCAGTCATGTATCTGTGCTGCTTACAGCCCCTTTATGCTCATTGTTGTGGACTGTTGAAATGAAAGACTTCCTGTGCTGCTGCCTGGTGTGGTGTATGGCATGTGCAGGGTTTTCCTAATGACATGCTGGTAATTCTTTGCATCCTGGATTGTTCATATGCAAAGCCCTTTTCTCCTGGCAGACACAGAGAGTTTGTAAACCAGGAAGAAGGAGGAAACTTGGAACATTTTTCTAAATTCTAGGAGTATGAGAGACAGTTTTGTTTTTTTCGTTTTATTCTCTCCTCAAATAAATGATTCAAGAAATTACCTCCTTGAAGCCTACACTTGCGCAAGTGTTGATATCTTGCTGATGATGGTTTGTCTTAGTTACAGCTAAAGTGCGTTTCTCAGTCTGGCCAGAGTAAAGTAGTGAGGCTGGCCAGAGATCGGCATGCACAAGAGGGGAAGCTTAGTGAAGGTCTGGTGTCTGAAGAGCAGTCCCAGGTTCCTCACCAGAGCCTAAAGCAAAAGCAGCGGGAGCTTGCTGATCCAACGGTTTTAAAAGAGGCAGTAATCAGAGGCCAAATCCCAAATCTTCTTTTTTCCAGGCAAGAGTTCATCTGAGTTAAAAAAAAAAACAAAAAAAAAAAAAAACCAAAAAACAAGGCAGATCATTTTCTTTCCTAAAAAATTGTTTCATTGCTTAACACACAAAATGTCCTACAACTGCTTTTTTCCATAAGCTTGAGTCCTGTAGAGTATTTTAAAAGTGTGAAAAATGATAATTACGTACCCCTTTACTGGTATGCTTTGGCCTTGACCACCAGATCAGGAAGGAGAGAAAAAGCTCTGGGTGACCAGAGTTACCACTGCTGGGCTTTATCTTGGGCCTTGTGCATCTTTATGGCTATCCCTGCATGCTCCTGAAAGCCTCTTTCCAAAAACTAAAGCCAGTCTAAAAACCACACGCAATAGAATTGGCCCTGTTTCATGTTCAGGCTGACTCTGTGGTTTTTCTTATTTCTTCTGTTTTCTGTCTTCATGTCCTGCTGTCGCAGTTCTCTCAAAGTATCTGCCTCCTAAATGCCTGCCACATGCTTTTCAGTAGGGATGTGGTGCAGAGCTGGATGCGGAACTAAATTCTCGTTGACTTCACAGCTCTTTTTATAGAGCTGCCAAAGTGGAGCAGCCGCTCGCCATTTTCCGTGACAACCTTTTTCTGACTGTAGTTGCTTGTGTTCTGTTTTTTTCTAACTAACTGATTTTTCTGTCTCTGCAATGTCTCTTGTGGTTTAACTAGGACAAAAGTATAGCATAGTGTCCTTGTTTAGTAATGAGCACGTGCTGTCTGCAGGCTTTGAAATAGACACCCCTGATAGTTTTGGAAGAACGTGCCTCCACGCTGCTGCTGCAGGAGGGTGAGTAGTTGTGACTATAGCTGTTACAAGTTATTTTGTAGTTTCATTGCAGATTTAGTGCATGTCAGACTGTGCCAGCCACAGATGTCAAACTTGGGTCACTTGAGATGGTATTCTGCCACTGTTCTCATGCTCATGTTGCTTGATTGCAAAACATGATCTCAGCAACAAACAGCTGGCTTGTGATTGGAGCATGAGTTTCAGACATAGAGTAAAACTTTTTTCTCATGCTCCTATGAAGACTGCTTCAGTTTGGGGAGGATTGATATACATACTCACCTAGATCCATGTTTTGGCTGTAATTGTTGATGAGGGCTACCAGTCAGCAGGAAACTGTCAGCTCCTAAAGCAAAATGCAGAGTAAGGAGAAGGAACTGTGGCTTCTGAGATGCTGCTGGCAGAGCAGTTATTCCCAGCCTCCTCACCTGGACTACATTCTTGCCTGTAAACACGAGCTTGCAGCCTTGCACTTGAGCATGCAACCTTGGAGTCTAAATGCAGCTCATGTCCCTCCCAATTCTCAGGTGCAAGTTTAAAAATGAAGTTAAAAAAACCTGCCAGATTAGAAAGTCAAGACTGTTACCCTTTCAGGATGATGTGTTTCTGCCCAGAGCCTGGAAATGGAAACAAATGAAAGCTGAAATGTATCAATTTATGTCGTAAATGTAGCATCCAGTCAGTTAAATATTTCCAAATTATTGTCAGTGGAGCACTGTGAAGTTAACCTAGCAAATGGACAAAGCGTTTGGCAAGCACTGAGTTTTGACTTTTCTATTGAGGACTTTATGACTCAAAACAGCTGAAATGGAGCCTTGGCTAGAACCACCTTGGATTCTCTGTGATTATAGCAAGCAGAAATGGTCATCCATGGTGCATACTTGGCAGTCTTTCTGGAAGTTGCTTTTCTTCCTAGTGAGCTAAAAGGCGTATATCACAAAATTGTCATTATTAAAAACACCTAACAAAATTGATCCAAATACTCGTTTTATTATTTTTATGGTATTATTCTTGTCGATACTTGTCTTCTATTATTAATGAAGAAGGTGCGGCTCTTGCTTTGGTTGAGGTTATTATAGTACACTTCAGATACTACCCCTTTGATAAGGCTGCACCCCAAAAGAAAAATAAAAACAACCTGAAAATCCAAAACAGAATGAAGGAGAAATATCGTAAGAAGAAAAAGTGGCTTATGAAAATAAGCCATATTTTTCCAGTGGCTTACTACAATTGTCATCACTAACAAGTGTTTCTATTTTTAGTATGTTGTGATGAGTGTTTTGTAGTTATTTTATGGAATTGCAATTTTGAGTAGGGTTGAATTTATGCCAATGTACTGCATCCAGTCCTTTTTTTTTTTTTTTCCTGGACTTGGAGCTATGCAAAAAACATGGATCTTTTTCCTTACTCTTACCTGTTATTCCCATTACATTAATAGGAGTTATATGGGCTTGAGAAAAAGGACATACTTCAAGGGCTTGCTCATTTGGATTGTGAACAGAATGATTTATTGCCCCTGTTAATGACAAAGAAGTCTTGGAAAGTGCTATGCTTCTTCATGTCATTCTCTGGCTTGGAGTCTTACATTTATTCTCTTGAATGACAAAATAGATGAGAATTCAGCAGTTATATTTTTTATTAAAAATCACCTGGCTTTAAGTGAGATGAAGTTATGATGTGGTGAATTCTTTCAACAGATTAAAAAAGAGAAAAGCAATGGAGCCTAACTCATCTGCTTATATAAAAACATTATTATGTGACAATCAGATAGTTAATGCTCCTTATTCAGCAAAGCACTTAAAGGTATGCTTAAATCTATCAATTGTCAACAAATAATATGAGAATAAACCTAAAAGTAATTCTTGGATGGAATCTCACTAAAGTAAACAGGATTTTAGCACACCATTGCAGCTTTGTGAGAGGAGGTGGATTTCGTTAAATGTCACCTCTTCATTATTAGACTGGCATTTTATCAGCTAGCACCAACTTTAAAAGTCATCTCATAAAATACCATTCCAGTGTGGGAAGCATTAGAGTACAGCCTCCTTTGAAAATCTCCAAATGCAATGAGTTCAGATCATATTTACTGTTTTCTCTTCAGAAAATTAATTTGTTTTTCTTCTGCAGAAGTCTGAGGTTTTCTAGAAACAAAGGAAATAATTTCTCAGGCTTCGCTTTCTGTTTGCTGTGATTGGATTTCAGGTTATATTTGGCTGTATCCCGACTTTGCACTGCAAATAGTTAAAAAAAAAAAATAAAAAAAAATAGAACTTTTTCCTTTTGGAGGGCAGGGAGGCAACCAAGATGTAAGCTTCTGCTTTGTTCATGCTTTGGTTTTCTTCTCTTTTCAGTAATGTTGAATGTATAAAACTCTTGCAAAGCAGTGGAGCAGATTTTAATAAGAAGGACAAGCGTGGGAGGTACGTAAATAATGAGACTCATTTAAAAAAAAAAAATCTAAGTAATCTAACAGGCAAGAAAGAAAGACCACCTCAGTCTGGACAGCATGTGTTCCATGAACAATGACAGTAAAATAAAGTAGGAGTTTAACATTCCCTGTGAAACTGTTGCTACAGTTATTTGCCAAACAAACAGGTGCAGACTTCATTAAATACATAAAAGCCATCCCATCCTCTTGAGTTTTCTGTTTTAAAAATATCACAGATTTTTTTTCCTTATTGCTTTTCTGATTGCCTTCATTCTTGTGCTTATGTGCCCGAGACAGCACCTGGGTTACGATGGGAAGGACTGCTGCTATTTGATATGTTTCCTGCCTTTTTTTTTTGTTTTCTCCTCCATATGTAGTGTTGCTAAGAGTGTTGCTATGCCAGGAATGGATTTCACTCTTTGATTGCTGCAGAATATCTGTCCTGTGTTTTGTTCTGTGTTTTTCAACAAGGCAGATGTTTTCCAAACCAGGCTCCTCAAAGTCTGCTGGTGGAATTAGAGTGGGAGAAGAGCTGTAGCTCACCTAATAGCACTAATTGGTTTGGCAGATTGTGTCTTATGTGGCAGCAGATTGTGCCATCGCACACTGATAGATCACTGCTGTGCCCATACAGCTCCATAATGGGTACAGTATCATTCGCCCTCAGCTGCAGCAGTGAGGCACCTGAGCACTATGCCTGGGTTTCCCGCTCCTTATGAAGCTGTAAATCATGATGGATGTAAGCGCAGTTGCTTTAGATCGGTGAGTAAGGTGAATTAGTTAAATGGCTGATGACGGTAGCTCTGTTTGAACTGAAAACACTGCAGAAATTCTCCTTAACTACTGCTGGAATATCTGGGTCTTTGGAGGAAACGTAGTAAAAGCCATGAGTGCTTCTAGGGGCTGGTTAACTCTTTTGGAGGACTTATGGCTTTGTCATTATACTAGCATAGAGGAAGTATGGCTGAAAGGGTCCAGCAATGCTCAGGCACTGTGAGCAGTACTCCATGGTACAGAGACAGCAGTGATTATCATTCATATCCTCTGAATATATCCAGTGGAAGTGTGTCAGGTATGTCAATAAAAAATTAACAGTGTTCTTCTGTGAAGCAGAGCTGTCCTTGATGATTTTTCGTTTGTTTGTTTTTTACAACCTCCACCAAAATGAAAGTAAATTATTTTAGGGGACAAATGAATTTAAACTAGTTGAGGATTTTTGTGTAGCAGGTAGAGCCTTTGCAAGTTTCAGCCTTGCTGGCAGTTTTCCTGAGGATTCGAGCTCTCTCTGAATAACATTTGGCCTTTGAAGTGGGCGTGCTGAGCTTCTCCGCACAATGCATCCCTTCTTGAGCTTTGGAATTCATCAGTGATGGGATCCCCCACATCTACATCCACCTCTGGTGCTGCTGAGCTCGCTCATACAGAGCTGATTTTGGAGCTGGGTCCCCACTGTAGTTTCATTGTCTGGAGTGGCATTGCCTTTGTGGGTTGATGCTGAGCAGCTGGAGCGAGCAGAACTGAACCACAGGAGCTGGGCATGGCAGAGGCGCTGAGGCTCGTGTCGCCAGCGCTGCTGAGGAGTGCTGCACAGCAGATGCGTTGTCAGGTTGCAGTGAGACCAAGTTTACCTTTTTTTTCCAATGGTCAAAGAAGCTTTTAAAGCTTTGATTGTGTGTGCTCGTAACAAAAAAATGCAAAATAAAGAAGTTCATATGTGTGTTACTTTAGAAAAGAAAGGCAACTGTAAGGGAGGGGCTAACAAAGGTTCGGTTACTCTGTTCAGTTGGTATGGCCCTCTGAGATCTATTGCAGTTCCCACTAATCGAGGTGCTGTGAGGGCTGTCCTGCTCTGCCCTGACTCCCAGCTGGAGCAATGTAGCATGAATGCAGAGAAGCAGCAGAGGCTCTTGCTGGGAACAGGTTGTTTGAAAGATGGAGAGTGTGGATCTGTATGCTATTAACCTTGGTAGGAGTATCAAGACTTCCTAGTAACACACTAATTTGTTAATTATGCATAACTTTGAGTTTCATCGTGGTAATGTAAGGTGCTGATTTTGACTGCTGGAAGTCTGTAGGAATGCAGCAGTAGTTAAGGTTTATTGTTATCCTTAGCAGTGCATGTTGGAATACAAGGTAACAAATTATCACTTACATTCTAGGACACCTTTGCACTACGCAGCTGCAAACTGTCATTTCCACTGTATCGAGACACTGGTGACCACAGGAGCCAATATTAATGAAACAGATGACTGGGGACGCACCCCTCTGCACTATGCTGCTGCTTCTGACATGGACCGAAAGTAAGAGAGCCTGTTTGTGTTCCTTGTTCAGTGTTTTTCCAAATCAAATGTTATTCTATTCTTTTCATGATGTTTAGCCATTTGAACAAAAAAAAATTATCTGGCTGGCACAGGAATTTCTCTCACATGTGTACATTAACTCCTCACTGGATTGCTGTGCGTACAGGCCACATCCCCAGGTGATGTGGCCTCTCAGCTCTGCAGTTTATCTTTGAAATAACACAAATAAATACAAATAAATAAAATACAAATGGGAAATAACCTGATAAGGAAAAAATGTACTGTTCTGCATTGTGCAGAATCTAGTCTGGAATATGTGTGTTACGGAGGGATTGAACTTAGCGAACTGTCCTCCTTCAAACCTTTCAAGGTACTGATCTTTAATGGTATGTAGCAATTCGGAAGCATGCGTTCTGTGTCGGCCTTGGTGTCCAAGGAAGTCCTAATCACAGGTTCATGATCACAAGCTGACAGATCACAATCTTCTGGCTGTCATCCATCCAGCTGGGAAGCAGAGATGCCAAAAATGATCTGGGTGTGCAGGAGTATGAAGATATGCTAAGCTATTTTGAAGAATCTAAGGAATCTGAGCAGACATCTGAGAATCTGAGATATCTCACAGTGCTGCCAAGACATTTCACAGAAAGTAAGAAGAGTCAGCAACACAGCTAAAGCAGATTAAAGACTAATTCAGTATTAGTGACTGAACAGTTCCTGATAGAAACCAGAATTTTCTGGTGGCGTTTTCTTTTTTTTTTGGCACTGACTTGGAAGATGATACACTTCCATCCTGTTGTTGTCTCCATTGTTTGCAAAACATATTAGCTGCAGATCCAGGTAGTACTCTACTAAACTTATGTAACTTTTTACCCTTGGCTGGAAGAGGTCAACTCCATGCAGAGGAGATTGGGGGTGGGTGACACAGTGCATCAAAATCACTCATATTTTGAAAATAAGTTGCATTTTTTTGTCGTTTATGCTAAGAAGCAAGAATATTTTAGGTAACTCCCATGAAAATGCTGAAGAACTTGAAAGAACCAGTGAAATGAAGGAAAAAGAAGCTGCATTGTAAGTTTGGTGTCAATAAAGAAATGAAACTTCATTTCTGGAGAAAGCCCTTGCTTTGCAGTGCAGCTTATGCCCTTGCTTTTGCTCATTCATTGCTTTGCTAGGTGCAGTGCTTGGCTTTAATGAGGGCTAACCTAAAGGAAAAAGCTCTGTGCTCTCTTTTGTGTGCACATTCCCTAATATTTCTGCTT
This sequence comes from Numida meleagris, assembly GCF_002078875.1. Lineage (NCBI taxonomy): Eukaryota > Metazoa > Chordata > Aves > Galliformes > Numididae > Numida > Numida meleagris. Next base: position 43,859,678 of record NC_034413.1, on the reverse strand, counting down.
TTGTGCTTGTTGCTCTTCCATAATGGAAAATAAACAGCTTCAGTAACTTAATAATTCATCAGTAACATGCACTGTTTTATTTTAATACTTCGCACTGAGTATGTGTGTTGCAAACATAAGATATCTAATGGCTGCTTCAATGTATTTGCTTGGATTAGCATTCCGATGTAGCTGCATATTGATTATTTCTAATTTTAAAAATCCCCTTTTTTGTATGACAGCTTGTAGTCATTAAAAATTACAAGTTACTGAAGAAAGTAATAGTGACAAAATGATGATTTCCTGGTGGTATAAGAAAAAAATGATAGGAACTGTGAAGAAAATACAGGATCGTTTGGAAAAGACAATTTTAAAAATGCCAGGAAACAAGAAAATATATTCATATACATACATGTTGGGAAATTAACTCAGTAAAGTCCAATTTTTATTTTGCCGTAGTATGTGGTTGGAAGCCAATGGTGTGATCAGAGAATTTGCATGTGATAGCAGTTCTGGCTTTCTGAAATGGGCTATTTACATCATGGTACGGAGTTTTCTTTCAGTCTTTTAATAGAAGGCCATTTTGGACTCTAGAGTAGCAGCAGATGTTGGGTTTAACATTCTTTTTGAGGTAGATCTTCAAAGATGAGGGGGGATTTTATGTTTAAAAAAAAAAAGTTGAACGTGGGGAGCAGTTGGTGAAAAGGAGGGAAACCTGTAAACACTGTGAAGTGCTGTTAGAAATACCAAATCAGTTGCTTGTCTGCAGTGCCACTCCTACTTGCAATGAGGGATAAATCTGTTAAATATTGAGAATTCTCGTTTAAACTAATGCATTGTTCATAGGTGTCTGGAGTTCCTTCTACAGAATGATGCCAATCCATCCATCCAAGACAAAGAGGGGTACAACACTGTGCATTACGCTGCTGCATACGGACACCGACAGTGTTTGGAACTGGTGAGTGCTCAGACAGTTGAGAAGTCTCTTAACTACAGATATGTAAATATGTGTGTGTATGTATGTGCCAGTATTGTGAATTCACCTAAAGGTTATGATTGGAGTTCTTTGGAAATTCGTGGTTTTGTGAAAACCTGCAATAAACTTAATAAAGTGCAACTAATATGCAAGTGGGTACATCTTAAAAACACGATAATTTTGTTTAACCAGTCCTTGTTCAACAAGCTGCTGCTTAAACATTGAATGTGAGTGGAGCTCTGGTTATTTTTTACTGTGATCAAAATATTACCAGTGTTTGGGACAGTTTTAAGGAATACTCTGTGTGTGGGGATGTGTGTGCACATTATCAGGCTTGCATGCTGAGAGCTTTGGTTAGCTGCATACCTATCGTGTTTTTTTGCCTCTGAAGAAACAATAGCAGGTCTGATAAAGCTGATAAACTGTAAACAACCTAGTATGCCACGTGGCTGGTTTTTTGTTGGTGTGTTTCCATTGTAGTTGCACCTGAGTGATTAGAAATTGCATCTCGCAAGAAGCCAAAGATGTTCAGCCAAATGCTAGATTTGGGAGATTGACAGTGTGCATTTATAGTAGATTGGGGGTTGTAATAAATCCATAAAAGTGTTGTGAAAATGGATATTAACTGAACAGCTTGTTACACAGGGGAATCCAACACTATAGTTAATTGTTAATAATTGAAGAGGACTTATGCATACACATACCAGTGCACTGGCGCTGTCGGTCACTGCCACCACCTGGAGATCCTGCAGCTGGCCCAGCCCAGGTCATAGGAGCCAGGAAGTGCTGCCTGTAATTGTGCTGGGGCCGCCCTGGGTCACAGCTCCAGGTTAAAAGCCTTTTAGCTCCGACCTGCACACACAAATGTAATTAAGACACTTGGAAGCTCCTTTGTTGCTCATGGCAGCCATTTGGCCTTTCCTTGTTGAGAGCTGTCTCCTGGAGCTACTCTCATGTGGCTCTGCCCCTGGGAGCGGAGTGGTCCTCTCCTGCACCCACTGTGGATTTGGAGCAAAAGCAGATGTTCTTGGCATTTGAAGGGCATGTATGTAGTTCATTTTATGCAGTGTACAAGCCTATGCTTGTATGGCTACAGCAGGGTATACTGCAGCCTCAGTTGTGTCTTGTCACCAGATTCTTGCAGGACTTGTGTGAGCAGAGCTCTCTGCAACAGCGTATTCTCTTTCAACCTTGGTATTGTAACCCCTTTGTGCTCCTAGGTGCAGAGCAAGCACAGGGCAAGGTCTCTTTTCTTTTTTTGCTGCTGGACACATTTTCTCACAACATACCAGTTACAGACCTGCTGTCAGTTCCCAGTGTTACTTAGGCATGCCAGACAAACAAGAGCTGAGAATGCAGCACATATTGGAGGTGTTGTGTTTCTCTTTAGTTTTGAAGGGTGACATGCAAACCATGGGTAAGAGAGCAATGCAGCAACTGTTTGGTATTCACATAGAGAATTCAGTGTTGTTCTATGTTAATCCTTGCATGTTTGTGACTAAAGCTGCAGTGTAGAAACCAAAGGCCAAGAGTCACTTGCAGAGTTACAGCCATACAGTTGTCTGCCTGACAGCATTACGTGGACCAGGATTTTGCCACTGGTGTTGAGAGGTTGACAGACATCTCATTTTGTCTCTGGAATACAAAGGATTGAGCACTCTGGCAAGCAATTGTACTCAGTCTGCAGCAGGACTTGGGCTCATCGTCTTTGTACCCACTGTCAGAGGAGACTGATTCTGTTTTGTTCAGTGAGCAGTTATCCCTTAGTTCTAGAGAGCTACAGAGTCCCAGGTTATGTTGGTATAATTATATGTGATAGCAATAATGAATTGATACAGGCAGTCACCTTTGCATTGAGTTTTGTGTTTTTTTTAAATTCCCCTCATTGCTTATATTTGAAATGTCATATGAGGTGGGACTGGTCTCCAGTAGCTGAAAGGCTGTGTTGCTTTGAGCATAGTTTCAGTTGTTCTTGCTTAAGGAATGATGGGAACCCAACAGTGCCAATCCCAGTCTAAATATGTCTGTAAATAGACTTCTTGTTTTGGCTTCACACATGTAATAACAGATACTTGGGTATCCAAGTGCTAACCTTGAACCACTAATCTATATCACAGGAACTGTCTTGTGGAATGTTCCTTCTGAAATATTTCCAGTCTCTTTCATCCTAAAGAAGAGATTTTTCAGGTAGGATTACTGAAATCGAGACCTTTTTTTTTTCAGTGCCAAATTAACTGTAATTTTACTGTTTTAACCCTTGGGTAAATATTTTCAGTTTATTATTGGCAACTCAGTCAAAAATATCTGGGAATTATTTTCCCTTCTCCTACAAGACAGTTCTTTATGGACATAAAACTGTTAGGGGAAGAAGTCCCTTTAAAATATGAAGCTTTGACTGATCAAAACTAAGGCAAAGTTTTGTGCAATGCTGAGCTTGATGTCTGTGAATAACAGTTACTCGCATTTCTCTGTATGCACAATATCAAGCTAAGGGGATATATTAATGCATATTTTTCAGCGTTGTGGACCTTGTCAAGTGTATCAAAGAGCTCGTAAGCCTAATTTTTAGTTCCTCCCTCCCTCCCTCCTGGTTTTAATAACAGGTTACTGAATTAACCTATTTCAAAATAAATGAACACTTAAAAATCTGAAGAAGACAATGCAGTATCTAGTGAAGTTTCTTTGGCTAAGGGAACTGATCATTACTTTAAACGTCATAGCTTCTCTGCTTGAAAAAGTATTTACACCTCTGAGTACAGTTTTGGGAGGGCTGATTTATCTACAGAAATATGCTTTTATTTTTTGTCTTATGTTTTTCCTATTAGCCCAGTACTTTGGGATAAATGTAGTTAAAGTTCATTTGTGAAGAGAGCAGAGGTATGAGGAGAAAAAAGAATAAAGAGTAAAAAGGCCATCTCCTTTGGTGCAAGAAATAAGGTGTGTGTTCAACCACAGAGCTCAATGCCAGAAGCTCTTGTCTGGAGGACCTTTAGGTTGCCTGGAATATCTCTCTGCAACGAATGACGTGATATTGCTAAAAAGAGAACAGTGGAAGCAGATTCTTGAATTCTTTCTCCATCTGTAGCGAGCCATTCATAAAGACTGAATGGTGGGCATATGTGCTTGCGAGCAAATGAAACTCTGTCTTTCTCATGTGCTTTCATACTTCTAACAATATAACTTCATGTTTGTTTAGATTGGGACTGACTTCTTTGGTGTTCGATAGTCAGATGTCGTTCAGGATTGCTAGCTGGTATATTAGAGTTGATCATGTCAGTGAACTATAGTAGTTAGGAGGAAAAAAAGATATTTTTCATTGAAGTGATCTATCACAAAATCCTTGTTGCTATGGAAAGAGTGAAATTTAAACTGCAATTGCAAGTTAAAATGCAATGTGGAGGGCCGGTCAGACCCTTTATGCTGGTAAGAATATGTTTTGATGTCAAGACAAAAGGAATAAAGCGTCAGTCTTGTGCGATGTCTCTTCTCTAAGTATCAGTACTTAATTTTCTTCCAATCTACTCTTCTCCTTATCTCATCAGCAAATGAAATTCACTTTTGGCCAGCAGAACCTGAACTGGCACAGCGGTCGAATCTCTTAAGGATGGGAGGAGGGCATCGTTTAATGTAAAACCATATCTGAGAGAGAGCAAATCTCGGTCTGTGTGTCTGATGAAAGCAGTGAGCTGCAGAGCCGCCTGCATTGAGGGATCTCCTGCTAGCAGAGCCTGTCGTGTCTGTGCTGTGGAGTTTGAGAGCAAGGAGACACCTTTTGCTAGACCAGGTGTTGCGGTGAGGAAGAAGCAAGCTGTGTGTTCCATGCTCAGTCCCTTGCATGTGGAAAAGTTAGAATCACAGACCCTCTAGGTCTTTCATATGACTGCTGCTGGTTTTATGTCTGTTAATCACCAAGAATTTGTTGGTTCATTCATCTGAGAGCAGGACACCAGTAGTCAGTGGTGAGTGAATCACATGTGTGGTTGGAATAGGCATGAAGCAGCCGTCTGTCACATGGGGACCTGCCTCGGCCACTTGTCCAGCTGCAGCCCCTGGTCTGCCTCTTGGCCTGAATCACTGCATTCAAAGGGCTGTGCTCTGGTTTTCCTCCTCTATGCATGTCTTGCTGTCTCCATGACAAATGCTGCTGTTCTGAAAGGGAGCATTTTCTCTGACAGCAGCAGTGATGGTGCTTTGTGCTGTGAATGACTTCACACCGATCTCCGAGAGCTTTTCCTGCATGTTAGCTTTGAATGTCTGAGCTGTTATTCCATGTGCAGTGCAGAAATATGACATTTTCTCTCCAGTTAGTTGGTACAATTAGGAATTCAGATGCTTATTTTTCATGAAGAAAACAGCAAGTAAAGCTCCAGAAATACATAGGACAAGACTTCAAATAAATAGATTCCCTATGCACAAAATGCAAGGAATGTTATGTGAAGTATAGCTTCTAGCAATTCTGAAAAACGTGAGCATGCGTTTGGATGACCGGTTAGTTAAGGGCTGTTATCAGCACCAGCTGGAGCTGATGTGTGAGGGTGGGTGTCTGTGCAGGCAGCTCTCAGTGCGTCAGAATCAGGGACCCTTTCTGTCAAACCCACTGCCGCACACAGCTGAGTGTTTTTTCTTTGCTGAGGAAGCTTAATGTCATTAACTCTAGTGTTTGTTTTCTACAAGGAGAACGTGAAAGAAGATATGGACATATGTGCATTATGTACCTTCTGGTTAAATGAGCAATAGGAGTCTGTATATGCTAGAGATGCTGAAATACATTAGCTTATAGCAGTGCGTTTTGGCTTAGATTTTTTTTACTAAATTAAAAATCTTTTAAGAATCAAAATTAGAATGCTAATGCTGCATGTGAACTTTGCTGCTTCAGGAGCATTTCATCCACAGGTGGACAGTATAGAGATAGGTGTGTGAAGTGTCCTTGTTAATATATTTTTATTCTGAAAGTGCCATGAAAAGTGACTACTAATTGAAGAATGTTTTGACGTTTTACATTTGGTTTTAATAGTACACAGCTATGGTGCTATGAAGAAGTTAATTGTGGGTGCAGAAAGGATATGTGTTTAAATGTAGAAATTGCCTTACTGAAATAATAAAACTCTCAGTGCAAAGTCACTTGAATGTCAGTGGTGGTTAGATCAAACCTTTGACATAGCCACGGGTGGTGTGCACAGGTTGCTGTGCCTGGGGGGTGTAGGTGCATGCTGTTTTATACAGAAACACGCTTTCTCTTTTCTTTTACGATTTGAGGTAGCACCCGTCATTGCAGTGATCTGGTTTGAAGTTGCTTTTGATATCTTCCTTTTAAAAATGTAGCTTAAACCTTTCATGCATGATGAAAATATGATCTCCTTTACTTCCTAATAGTAATTTTCAATTACAGGGTTACTCCATGAAGCTATATTTTTTTAAAACTAGAGATGAATATTAGAATTTATTTTAGTTTAGAAGGACAATCCTGTAAACTGCCCTGAGTCAGTAAAAGTTAAATCCAAGTAGGAAAAAAAAAAAATTAAAATCAAATGGAGTAAAACACCCCACACTATATTCTCCCATGTAATCCTTTATTGTAAGCACAAAATTAGTGAGTCTTCTTATGTGTGTAAATACCCTTACTCTACAAATAAAATTGTGAGAACTGAATGTTGTTAATCTTTACATGGAACGGAGGAGAGATAGTAGCAGCCCTGTAGTGCTACCAGCTGGTAACAATGGAACTGAATAATTGATGTTTTATCTTGTTTTGTCTGCATTTCACTCCCAAAGCATCAAGTTCCTGAGTATGAAGGAGACTTCACAAAATCGATAATTACATACAGTACTAAATAACACTGTTATGAGAAGTGCAGGGTAGAAGTGGGGATCCTTACCTTTTAAGAGGTGATGACCTAACCAGAGAGGACAGTAGCCACCATTCTGGCTAGCAGCAGCTGCACAGTTCTGACAGCACTTAAAATCTGCATACAGCTGAGGTGCAGAAATGTGTTAGTCTAAAAGACATTATCTTAATGGCACAAGAAATGAGACACGAGATATACTGGGATCTTCCCTGCTCAGCCAGCTGCTGGTAATGTGTTTTCATTGGCTCTCTTGAGAGATGTGCTTTGGCCAACTTTCAGCAGGCAGGTTTTGCACTGCAGCTGGCATGCTTGGGTTGTTTTGAGAAATAAATTCACTTTTTTTGTATTATTTAAAAAAACAGATGCAGTGTGGGTGGCTTCATGCAAGGGTGCTCTAGGATGGATTCTAATGGAATTAGAACCCCAAGGAGAGTTTTGTGTATTCTTATAACAAGTATATGAGATGTATTGTAAATACCTTCTTGGAACCATAGAAATGGTAGTGAAGCTGCAGAATTTGCCTAGTAACTTACACCTGGTACTTTTTGTCTCTGAGTGTGATGTGTACCTCTCACATGAATTAGTTTTAATTGCGAGCTGCGCTTGATGAGGCAAACTAGAAAATCGCTAGTGCTGTGCCCTTGATCTTATTTTATGATTTCTCTTCTTGCACTGTTGGGCCATGTATCTGGGAGCAACTGGATTTACAGTCAAGTTCTTGTTTATGCTTGACTTTATGATAGAGACATTCAGCCTTGTAAGTAATAAGCTCATTAAGCTTAGTCTGCATTAGTCTAAGCTGCTTTAACTAAGCCATAGAGATGCCTTTTATGAGGAGCTCTTCAATCCTGCGATTTGTTCCTTTAGAGCCTTCGTTTTGTCAATTTTCTGTGTTTTTGTTGTGGGGTTTTTTTTCCCCATCTATTTGAAAGGCAGTTATCTGCCTTGTTCCAAAAGACTTTTGGAGCCCCCTGACAGGTTAAGGGATGTATTCAGGCTTCGATCACAGCGTGCTGAAAGCAGATGATGATCAGTGTAGTTACAAGTGATGAAATTAGTCTTCTGTGCTCACCTAATGGACTCATAGTAAAGGTCAGTATTGAGCAGACAGGGGAACAGGCTTTGTGCTTGCATTTGGATATTTTCTAGTTAATTTGCTCAATAGAGAAAATCAGAATTAAAATAATCACCTACTTAGAGCATGTTTGGAGTAACTGAGAATTCGTGACCATGTGTTCAGAGTTGCCACTTAATCCTGTTTCCATCCATCTAAAATACAAGAGAAGAATAATATTTTAAATTGGAAGTCTCTCCATGTGGTTGTAACAGATGTATTTCTGTAACTCTGCCCCAAATCTACTAAAAATGTGACATGGACTTGCTTTTTTTTCCCTTATCTGCAAGATTGTGTTTGAATTTGCATTACATGTTAATACACACACTCACCTGCTTATGAGTAGTATTTGCATCAATACACTTTTTCTTCTGTCCAGATATTTTACTAGGTTCAAAATACACAAATAAACAAAGTTACTGGATAATTTTCTTTCTTTCTTTTGTTTTGTTATAGTAATAGGCTTCAGAATAATGTCCTTGTTTAATACACGATTTGCGATACTTTGGAAAAATTTGTCTTTGATGTAGGTCTGTTAAGGACTGATTTGTTACACTGAAAGTTTAGGCAAATATGAGTTCAGTATATACCACCATCTTGCAGCGTAGGTTGGGTAATTTCTGTGCCTACCATAGTTCACCAGTCTCTTCAGACAGTGTTCCATGTTGGCATACTATAGAATTGTCCAGATTGTCACCACTGTTCCCTTTTTCAGTCTTTGAGTTAATTAATTACTCTATTAAAAAAAAAAAAGTTTGAAAAACTGAGTTGAAACCATAGAAATGTTACAAGTCACTTGTAGTTACCTGTCATACATTTTTTTACTTTTTGCAGTCTCTAGTTACTGATTTCTTGGAAAATGTTAATTCCCAGTCACAAAGGATTGTGGAAACTAACTCTTTGAGTAGTTTTCAAGTAAAAATGCCTTGCACATCAGTAGTAGTGCTACTCAGAAGTGTTGAATTCACAATATTTTGTCAATAGTGTGTGAAGTTTTCTTTGCAGCTGCAACTTGGTAAGTTGCCTGGGTTCATGTGCTTTTGTTGAGGGATGCTAGTCACATAAGCCCATAACTTCTCATTCTGGTTGGGCAGAAATACCCCGTTTATAAGCCCTAAAATGCTTTGGGATCCCTTGAAAATGAAGCAAATCATAAATACGTGATGCATTTTATTAGATGTTAACTTTTTTACATTTGTAAGGCTATTTATGTTCAAGGATGTGTTGTGTTTTGGAAGACTATGTAAGGAAGTTCTACTTTGACAAATTATAAAATTTTATTTTATATCTCTATCCTATGGGGGAAGAAGACTTGAAAATACTCTACTGTAAATGTAGAGTACTTAATCCTCGCTGCCCTTCAGTATTCGCTGTAAACATCTGAGAATGTTTTTTTATTTTGTCTGCTGAATCATGAGAACTTAGGATAAGTTATACAAGAATGTTTTAAGATTTTTTTCTTCCGTTTTCAGCTTCTGGAAAAAAACAACAATATGTTTGAGGAATCGGATTCTGCAGCTACGAAAAGTCCTTTGCATTTAGCTGTAAGTATGAGATGTGTAAAGTGTTTGATCATCATCTCAAAGAATAATTCTTTAATCTTCATCTTTGAAGCAGGTTTAATCGTGGACTTGGTTTTGAAACAACTCGGAAAGGATGTAGGCCTAAATATAACAAATCATAGAATCATAGAATGGCCTGGGTTGAAAAGGACCTCAAAGATCATCGAGTTTCACTCCCTTCCCCCCCGCCCCCACTGAGTGCAGGGTTGCCAACCACTAGACCAGGCTGCCCAGAGCCACATCCAGCCTGGCCTTGATCCAGGAACGGGGCATCCACAACCTCCCTGGGCAACCTGTTCCAGTGCGTCACCTCCCTCTGAGTGAAAAACCTCCTCCTAATATCTAACCTAAATCTCCCCTGTCTCAGTTTAAAACCATTCCTCCTTGTCCTAAAAAAAAAAAAAGAAAAAAAAAGTCTGGACTGCAATTGTTGAGTTTCTGACAGTTTAAGCTCTTTGCTCTTATTGATTATAACACTCGAGTAGTAGAAGAAGAAACAGAAACTGAAGTGAAATTAAATGCCAAGCTGCAAATTTTATTTATAACTAGTTTATAAAGTTGGAGCTGGAGCTTGAGCCCGTGGCTCTGATGATGGAGTGGGATGTTCTCCTGCAGACATGCGGAGCGTAAAAATTGTCTGCTGTGCAGCTAGGTGTGGGAATGCATGCAATATGTCCCAGTACCTGAACACCCTCATGGTAAAAATGTTTTTTTTTCTTGTATTTAAATGGATTTTCCCATGTTGAAATTTGTGCCCATTACATGCCTCCTGTCCTGTCACTGGGCACCACTTAGAAGAGTCTGGCTATGTCTTCTTTGCTCTCCTGATCAGCTGTACATATACATCAAGTACCTATCTTCAAGTGTCTTCCACAGACTGGCCCTTCACTATTCAGCCTCACCATGAATCTGCTCTCTTCTCAATAGAGAAGAAACTTGCTTACTGGAGAATAGGAGCATGTTTTAGTTTTGTAGTTCTGTAGTCTCTGCCAGACAGACAGAACTGCTCTGACCTGGTGTTTGAATATTCCATACATAATCTGAGGGAACAAGAGCCAGAAGTTGATTTAAAAGGGACTGGATTTGTCACTAAGCTGTTTTCTCAGTTCTTTATCTCTACAATTTGAACATTGCAGGAAGGACAGTGTTTGAAACCCAATAGGGGTTACAGCTTGCTCTATCACCAACACAAATTCCTGTGCTGGGAAGGGACTTGCCCTGGTTCTTGGACAAAATCCTTGCAAGGACACTGCCAGAGGTCTTCCCTGTTGTATCTGTTGCTGATTAACAGCACTTCATTCACCTGAGACACCCCTAAAACACTTTGCGGGGGAGGCTTGGGGGGGGGGAACTTACATAAAACATGGCTATTTCTCTCACTTCAATGCAGGTATCCAGAATTATCTGACATTTAATTCAAACTCTCCTGTTTATTGGGATCCTTATGGCTATACCTTCCCCAGATACAGCACAGTCTCCCTGAATGTCTCCAGCCAGGGGTCCACGAAGCCATTAACTTGCACCAAAACAGAAAGACCTGTTAAACAATTGATCTGGAGCAGTGACCAAGGCCTCTGCTTCCAGATACTTGACAGTAGAATACAAATAATTAAGAATTAGGAACAAAAGAGTGGTATAGCAGCCAACAAAATACTAATCTGTCATTCTCTGAGGCTGTTGTGCTTGATTACAGTCATGGGTCAGTAAATGACTGCACCAGGTGATCTGACAGGAAAAAAAATCAACTATTATCCCTTCAAGGAGAGAGTGGAGTATACTGTCTTCTTGGCACTTTCAGGATGGGTACCTCGTATCGTATTAAAGATCAGGTTTTTGCTGGTTGTTTTCTAAGTAATTGTAATAGGGAAGAAGGGCTAACAACTGCATCAAGACTGTTTTCTGGGGTATGTGTTCTCTGTGCCTTAATTTCTGTATGCTTTTCTTTGTCTGCCTTTGCCTTTCTTCTTTCCTTAAATAGTTTTCTTGGTCTAACAGTGAAACAACTGCTTGGCCCCTGCTCTGTCCTGTTCTTTTGAACTTCTGAGAATAATCACTCGGAGCAAGCTGTTTCCACCAGTACTTAACCTTGAAGATTGGTGGCTGTTTGGTTATTTCATATTTGTTTTTCTCTTCTGTTTTCGTTAATTGTATTAACTCTAGTAATATGTTTATACATTTATGTATAAATAAAAAGGAGACTGACAGCAAGGAGAGGAGGACAGTCACTACAAAACTAAATGAAGTGCTTCCACTTACTGGAACTATCCATTAGGTTTTTGCAACATCAGCTGTGTTTGTGTAGTCAGCCCAAATGTGACTGGTCTGGAAGTGCATCTACTTGTCCACTGTAGTTGTTCTACCAAGTGATCCCACTGGCAGGAATACTCTATGAAGCATCAGCTATAAAGAGCCATTCAAGGTTGTATTTATTAATAGTGGCACAAAAGTCTGTTTTGGGAACTGTTTTCATTCAATTGAGATCAGTAATACACTACATTAAATGTGTATCTTAAAGAAAAAACTGATGTATTGATTGTGACACTCAGTTTGGTGATAATCCATGTGACCTCTGACCAGCATCACTCTAGCGAACCTAATTTTTGAAGCAACCATTTTCCTGAAAGATGCAGTAGAACCTGAAAAACAAATTGTTGGTTTGCCTGTGTTGAAGTGAATCATTGCCTGAATTTCCCCACCCTGTGCTGTATTAGAAGCAGAGCAAATAAAAAAAAAAATCATAATTTCTGTCCATGAACACTAGGAACTTTTGAGTGTCTTGGCTACTTGTGTCAGTGATGGTGTAGTTTGACAAAATCCATTCAATTTGAAGAGTCATGAGAAGTCAGGAAACCGTCATTTCTGTTGTGTTTAAGAGACTCACAGTGACAGATGTTACTCATGTTCTGTGTGAAAGTCTTTGAAAGACAAGACTTGTGTTCCTTACATGACTCATTTCTAGGCCTATAATGGTCATCATCAAGCCTTGGAGGTGCTTCTCCAATCTCTGGTAGATCTGGATATTAAGGATGAGAAGGGACGCACTGCTTTGGACCTGGCTGCATTTAAAGGGCATGCAGAGTGTGTGGAAGCTCTCATCAGCCAGGGTGCTTCTGTCACTGTAAAAGACAATGTCACCAAAAGGACCCCACTGCATGCTTCAGGTGAGTGTGCTCTTGTGTTACACTTACAATACAAAGCCGATAGTGTGTATGCAGCTACCTTTAGCTACCTACTATCCCTATGTTTCTTTCTTTTAAACGAAAGGAGATTTTTTGTGTACTGAGGAGATCCTGCAGATAACTCTGTCATTCTCTTGGTCTTTCTCTTCTGTACCATGATTCAGTTCTCCCTCACAGAAACCCCTATTTTTTCACACTCTACTACTGCTCGACCCTTACCTTCTCACCTGTGCTTTACCATACCTCTGTTACACCTACTCGAAGATGTGGGGTGCTTCCCCTACAACACTTTCACTTAATGGTTCTTTAGCCAAAAAAGACAGGAAGAGAGAACAGTTGTTTCACTGTGTATCCTAAGAAAAAAAGAATTGCAAATACAGTCAGGCATTGGTGGCAATGAAATTGTTCTGTGTTCAAAACCTTCAGCCTGTTTCAGTGGCAACGTTACAGAAATTTGTCCCCTTTCAAATGTTATCCTCCTCCTGAGACAGCTTGTGAATTTGCTGTTGTTAGGAGTATGCTTCTTCATACATTGAGTACTACATGCTGCATAATTAACTAGAAAATGTAGAATTTGCAATTTATTTAAAGGTTATTATTTAATATATGCTTGTTGATTAAATACACAGCAGTGCCGAAAGGAATATTGCTCCTCTGGCTATTAGTTCGAGGACTCAGTACAACCTAGCAGTGACCTCTAGTGGGAAGAAAAATGAATACTTTATTAGATATTTTTTTAATTCTCAGACTTAATTGTTTTTCTGTTAATTATTTCATCTTGCTCAGAATGAAATGTATACACATCCTCTAACATCATTTTTCTCTGTGCGCATGTGTGTGATCATATATACGCAATCTGGAAGCATAAGGTCAAATAGACCTGTAGCAGTTTTGCCTGCAGTACTGAAGATACATGTGCAATAGCTCTTCATAGCATCCTAAAAAAATCTCTTCTTCCCCCTTAAATTTTGCATAAAACTGAATACATTACTACCCACTATAAGTTAATATTGTAGAGATGCGCTGCCAGAGTGTATAAATCAGAAGTTTGAGACTAAAATTGGGGTTTTAGGTTAAAAAAAAAAAATTATCAGAATACAAACAAGAAATTCTTTAAATCTGCAGTGAAACTAAGTAAGCTAAATATGTATGTGTTAAAAAAAAAAAGTAAGCAAAAAAAAAAAGCAACAAGCAGGAAAACCCTATCCATGAGAAGGAAAAAGAGTAAAGAAATGGAAAAGGTGTCCCTTAAAAAGAAGGGTAATTACTGCACAGGGAAGTTCAGTGTTGGTACTCTTAGAAAATGAAGTTTATCGCTGTCATGAATTTGGAGAATTTTGAAAGGAAGTGCACTTTGGGTAAATATCCATTCAGATTCTGTTTAGGACCTTCCACGAGAGCTTTGCAGAGTTCTGTGCAGTCAGCAATGGAACAAAGCTTCCGTCTCCACCTATTACAAAAAGCTAGTTGTAATCCTATGCTTTTTGTTATGCTATTCTGTAATGTTTTATTTAGGAGTGTTTTAACAAAGAATGATGTCACCTGTTGGAAACTGCATAGCACCACAGCGGTATTCAGTGTCTTTTGTTTGCAGCGCAATCATAAGAGGTAAATTGGCATATTTTGAGAAATCTAACAGAATTCTTGCTGAATTAATCTTTTGAGTGGCACTATGCGTTTGCACATACAGAAGTGAAAACTTGCATGCATTTACTGTTCACTGGAAAGAAAAAAGGTGTGTGTGCCCATCCCCTAAACACTGTCTTCGTTCCTTCTTACAGAAGCAGAATTGCTGAACACAACAGTTAAGGAGACTTGAACCTATGGATTACATTACAGGACTCTGCAGATCTCTGTTCTGCAAAGGGATTTGTGACTTTAGTAGACAAATAATTCACTTAATGAAGTATTTCTTTTTTTCTGTCTGTTCCCCTCAAGGAACAGACTTCCTTTGACCTCATAACATGGAGAATTTCCTTAGCCTAAATTATATGTTCCCTGTATAAATTTTATTACCACCAGACTTTCCTCTCTCTGGCTTGCGGGATCCATTGCAAATGTTTGCCGAGTACAGCATTGTAGCTCTGCTGGCAAAACTAACGTTCCCTGCAGGGTCTGTAGTGCTTAGCAATTGTTGGGTTAGCTCTGAAGACTTCCTGGGAGTATCTGCCCTAAAACTCATTTACCAAAATCTTTTTCAGACATCAGTGTGAACAAGTTTTGATTTCTCTTCTACCTGCTGGGCAATAGAACTGATTTTTTTCTTCTTTTTTTGTTTCCTCTGTGAGTCACTTATTCATCAGCCCTGCAGAAGTGTTTACATGTTATGTATGTGGTATTACTTAGTGATAAATAACTAAAAATGTCTTTTTTTTTTTGAGTAGAGCGACTAAGATTATTTTTGGAGGAGTGATTTAAATGTGATGATGTGCACCCATTTCTCTGCCAGAATGATGTGACATAGGTGGAACCCAAGGTTTTTGCCTCTGCCCACAGGGTGTAGGCAGTGTGAACGTATGACTTTTTGTAAGGAGGACATAATTTCTGTGTACTGAGTGCAGGAATTACTGTTTTTTAAGGAAGAAATTCCGCTCATCCTGTGGGTCATATAAAGCTGAATCCTTTAAGCCAGCTGACAGACAGATGGGTTTTCAGTGTTTGGCCCTGCAAAATGTAGTACCTTGGAGCTGTTTTCCAACTGCAGTAGGTTGCATTTTAAAGAGCAAACCCTGTTTTTGAGAAGTAGCCGTGGCTTCAAATGTTAAATTAGAAGAACTGGAGGAAAAAAAAAAAGACCCAAGGATTTTTTTTTTTTTTAATCTTTGGTTGATCCTCTGGCCATGCAAGCAGCTAACATGATCATGTGCCATCACCTCCTTGCTGACTGAATAGAAGAGTCTCATCAGAATTTTGTTAACTAATGAAGATCGTGAACAGGGCTTTGAGGGTAAAAAGAAGCAGAATGGGACAAAGCAGGCTTTTGGTTATAGAGTGTCAACAGTAGTGGTGACTTTGTGTACTGAACTTCAGTCACCTTGAGTGTGCTGGACAGTCAGAGATGTTTGGCTCTGCAGTAAATCAGCGGTGTGAAGCAGTCCGAATGGCCTGGAGAGCTCTTGTGCAGTACAGTGGAGACTGGGAGAGTGTGACTGACCAGCCTGAGAGGAAATGCACGTTTGAGCCTGAGGGACAAAAATAGAGACACAATAGTTGCCATCCACATTGTGGAGGCGTTGCTCTGAGGCTGTGATGCTGCTCTCCTCGTGGCTTCCCCACAGCTGTCTGTTGTCAGCTTGGAGGTCACTGGGGAGCAAAATGTGGAAGAAATGTCGTGCTTCGTGGAATATAAAACGTGTAACAATGATCGTTCTTTGCAGATGCTTCTTTTTTTTCAAAACAGCACTAAGGAACTTGCTTGTACAGCCCACACAATATTAATGAGCCTTGCCGAGAACTTCCTAAGGTGTTCCAAAACTGATCACAGAAAGCCTTGTCTGCTTGTCAGGGATTGGAATGCTGTCTGGTTTGGTAGAAATCTTCTCAGTAGTGAGAATCGCAGTTTCCGTTTTACTCATTTGGGATTTTTGTATGAAAGGAAAGTAATACTCATCTTACTGAGGAAAGGGAAAAAGGAGCTCACCATTTCATTAGCAGAAGTAAATTGTGGGAATATTCTTTTCTTATATTAGGGGATATTTTCCATTTATATAAAGAAATTTCTTATCCGTAAGCATTCCAATGGAGAAGTGTCTGCAATTAATCCTGTTTTAATTATACACACTTTTTTCTTTATAGTCATTAATGGTCATACACCTTGTTTACGACTGTTGCTAGAAGTTGCAGACAACCCTGATGTGATGGATGCCAAAGGACAGTAAGTTTCTTTGGTGGTTTTGTTTCAGTTCTGTAATTCAAATGGTATCTCAGATTTCTTACTTTGAAAAAATAAAAAATAAAAAAAAATTGAAATACTGTATTTCCTGCACGACTTCTTACAGAATTTGGCAGATACTACAAAGTACACATTCAGTTGATCTAAGCCATGTGGAAAGGATTATTCATTAATCATAGCCTCCACTTTAAACTTTAAACGAGTCTTCATATATTCTTAGAGCCAGATTCAATCAAAACTAACAAGATTCTGAGATGTCTGTAGAGTCTTATTTTCTAAAATGCTGATATTTCAGCATATATTGTGTGTACAGGTATATTATGCTGACAAAGTGGGATGGAATGTTTGTTCTAGGTGAACCCTAAATCTGAGATGTTCCTACATAAGTTTTGTCTCATTGAATGTCAGCTATAGAGAGAATAATGGAGTACATTTTAGAAGTGAAAACATGAATGCTTTTCTTATTTAGGGTACCTGGAATATATCTGCCTATACATATAATTTTAAATAGTATTAGTCTTACCTAAATATAGAAGGAAAATAGATCCCTTTCAGGGGGGGAAAAAAAAAAGAAAGAAAAAAGGAAGATCTATTGGTCCAAATCCAAATTTTGGCTTCAGTAGTTTCTTCATGTCCCTTCCTCCGCTTTAAAGAACTGTGTATTATTTTCAAGAGAAATACCTCAAGTTACTGTCATCTTGGTAATTAGCAGAGGCATTCATTCACAACTTAGTATTGTAAAGCTCATGTGTTGCTGGAGATGACAATAATTGTAGGTTTAAAAAAAAAATTGTTTGGAATGATGTTGCTCTGTAAACTGCTTGCAGATGAGTTTGTCTATCTCAGTCATGATAGTTGGCTGTTAAACATCTTAAGAATAGTTTCATGCAACTGTTTTCACTTGTGTTGTATACATAAGGATGATGAAAGGAATAGACTTCTGGGTAGGAATGGAGAGAGAAATGCAGGGCTTTCTGACTTATGTCTTACAGTAAGTTAGTGGTAGCAAGTAGTGTGCCATTTGATAGGCATGACTGTTCTGTTTCTTTTTCCTTCCAGAACCCCACTAATGCTTGCAGTGGCATATGGGCACATTGATGCTGTTTCCTTATTACTTGAAAAAGATGCATCTGTAGATGCAGCAGATCTCCTGGGATGCACAGCTTTACATCGAGGGGTGACTTCATTTTTCTAAATTCTAAGTATTTGTTTTGTTGTGACTACAGTTCATTTATAAACAAAGGGATGTTGAATGTAGGATATATAGCTAATGATTGAAAACATGACGAAAAGCAATCCATGAGGTAAAAATTGGGACAAATCTGCTCAGCCTTTGATTATTCAATTTAATTAGACTTTTTTTATTTCTGTTAGATAATAGAAAAAAAATAGTAAATAGACAATTTACTATAGCGATAATTATTGTTATAAAGGAGAACTTTATGGATTTTGAAAATAATGTCTTTAAAAGGACTACCCAACAGTTACTTCTTCTTGGGTAGGAGAGCGTAACTATATGAGGACTAAACTTTTATCCAGAAGCAGTGAAGTTCAAGGCAGATATAACTTTGGATAGGAAGATGGCTCCTAGAAAATGTGAAGTTGATGCAAGCGATCGTATTTATTCTAACTCTGTAATAATTGCAGTGAGCAGTTCAGCTTAGAGTCCAACACTGGTTTATAATAAACATTATGGTATAAAATTGCTGTTCTGTTTTGACAACAATACATGAACATGACCCAGGTACTGAAACTAAACTATATATGTTACAGAGGTCAGTGAAAGTACCTGGCCAGCTTTTCGTACTTCTGATAATTTTCTTTATCTTCCCCTCAATTCTTTTCTCACATTTGTATGCTGTTTAGAGTAGCTGGATTCAAGTTTTGTGGTCTCACCCTTTACTCATACTTTTCCTTAATCTTAAACTCCCTCTTGCTTTTGAGTCTCATTTAGAAAAGTCTCTTCCACAAACAAGTAATCAATGCCTTTGAAAGACAGGACCAAATATATTTCAGTGTAGCAGTTATCATAGATACCCATGGGAGAAATGGAACTTTCATCTCTGTCAGCTGAATCCCACCCAGGCTATTTCATGTTTACAGGCATCAATCGTATTCCATGTTTCCTGGGTAGAAGTCTATGTTTATTTCAACCTCTTTACTCATTTCTTTTTTTTTGCCAGATTATGACTGGGCATGAAGAGTGCGTTCAGATGCTTTTAGAGAAAGAAGTATCTATTTTATGTAAAGATGCTAGAGGTAGAACACCTCTGCACTTTGCAGCAGCTCGAGGTCATGCCACTTGGCTGAGTGAATTACTGCAGATCGCACTTTCGGAGGAAGACTGCAGTTTAAAGGATAATCAAGGTTATACACCACTGCACTGGGCTTGTTACAACGGTAAGTTTATCCCTATGGATTGTTACCAAGTTCAAATGTGGCCTCAGTTTTAGAAAGGCATAATAGCAAAGCAGACTGACAATTTGAGGAGGCTGAAATAAAGAGTCAGATCATTTCCCCTCTACTTGCTCTCTGTGATTTGTTTTTGCTATGTTTACCCTTCAGTTCAGGAGCCAAGGAAGTTCCAGCAATACCTCCCAATGACTTAGTGATTTACAGAGAAGTGTCTCAACCATTGTGCTCATTTGCTCCCATCACAGGAGGCCAGGGTGAAATTACGGGTTTACTGAAGTAAATTATGAAATTCTCATTTATTTACCGAAGGGCCAGGAATGCTTCTTTGAGGTGTTACCTTTTTATTTATTAGTGCAAGAGACCACGTCATTAGATGGATAGACTGAACTGATTATACTTCTTGCTTAATATAAGAATAAAACTTCTTACTACCATCACTTCAGGCCATCTTGGACATGTGTGAGGCCACATATGTAACATCACATTTGAGGGGAAGAAAAAGACAACTTTTCGTTTTTTTGTTTTTTCTTCTTTTTTTTCTTTTTTCTTTTTTTTTTCTTTTTTTCTTTTTTTCTTTTTTTCTTTTTTTCTTTTTTTCTTTTTTTCTTTTTTTCTTTTTTTCTTTTTTTCTTTTTTTTCTTTTTTCTTTTTTTCTTTTCTTTTTTTTCTTTTTTTTCTTTTTTCTTTTTTTCTTTTCTTTTTTTTCTTTTTTTTC